>NC_135999.1:8397468-8697468 GCF_048128805.1 Centroberyx gerrardi | reverse complement strand
TTTCTCTTGTGAATTGGCTGGTTTGGTAGATATTTGTTACTATACTGCACTGTCAAACTTGTACAACTTAGTTTGTCAAGCAGCCTGGACATCATGCAACATACTGCCAAGAACAGATTATTTGGAAAAAATAATCATTATAGTCATTAAATAGGCTTATTGGTTGATTTGTCATTGTTTTGTTGGTTGTGAAATTTAAAAGTAATTTCTGTGAAAGTGCAGCTTTCTTGATTCTGTATTAAACTCACTTAAACTGTTGAACTTCGGCATATAGTTGACGCGTGACTCAAAAAGAGTCTCTTCACTCCAAATTCTTTGTTTTACTGAAGATATGCAAATCAAACATAGGCACAGGACACGTTCATAAAGGCACGGTCAAAAGTGTGCTCTAGCTCAACTGCTTCTTTCATCTCAAGGAAAAATGCAAGGGGTGCAATCCACTTAATGCTTCTCTGCAGCAAGTAATTAGCCAATGAGAGACAAGCATTAATCTAAGGCAATATAACTACGTATTACACAAGTAAATGTTGGGTATTAGCAATATTTATCAAAACATAAATCTATCCAAACAGATTATGTCAATGTAAGAGATACAAATTATAAAAATAAAATATTAACGAGAAATGGCTCTTACATTCTGTGTTAAGCAAAGATATACATTTTTTTTGTGAAATAAATGATGTCACTTAGACCTAACTAGGCTACATTTTAATCTATTACAATAATATGAAGACAGTTCATTCAGTTTCTTTTCTCTAAGCTGTTTTCCATCAAATTAGTGACTATATCTTCAGACAATATTACAAAAAACATTTCCAATTTTGTGAAAGATTTCAGAATTTTTACACAATATATAAAGCAATTTAGGCAGACATATTGTTTGAATTAAGTCATATTTTATTTACCTTAATTGTTTTTTTCTAGATTATTGAATTGGGCCGGTGTACATGTTGGAAAATAAGGGTACATGGCTTCTACAAGGCAGTCAGCCTTAGAATACATCAGGAGTGCCAGAGTCCACCTGGTGGGAGGATTAAAGAGTCTCTCAGTTATTGTGGAGAACCTTCATCAGCAAGGAGTTCTCAATGAGGAAGAGGTCAGTAAAATACAGACAGAGACTGATGACTTTGACAAAACCAGGAAGATACTGGACTGGGTCATGAAAAAAGGGGAAGAAGCCTGTTACGAGTTCCTAAAGATTATTGACATAACAAGGAAGAGGACCTTAGAGAGGCCACCCCCTCTACCTGAAAAAAATGATTTAGCCTCTACTCAGAGCGACAAGTTTGACCTGCACTACTGGATCAGCTGCTTTTCTTTCAGGGAGGACACTGAAATGGATATAACCTATTTAAGAGGTATTTTAAAGATTGGTGATTGGTAATGTGTAATAATTGCATTATTGAACACTCATGTGATCATTACATATTATGTATTTTGAATATTGATTTATTAGCATGTGGAAATATGAATCCATGATTAATTTAGCAATACTTTACAAGGGCACATCATTCAATTCACATGTTAATTTATTTACTTATTATTTTCCTTTTAGCCCTGAAACCGTGCCACAAATACCAGGCAAAGTTGAAGTCAAAAGCACGAAAGATGTCAGCTGGCTTATGGATCCAAAGCAAAGCAGTCCTATCAAACAGTACGAACCCTAATCTGTTTTACACTTCGCTTGTATTAGACACACAAGGAAATATTTCCCCATCTAAAATAAAAAGCTTCAAGAGCAAAAAAAGCAAGAAAATTCGTCCTAAAAAGCTAAGGACATACATCCCTGAGGACAAACAAGGAATTTCCCCCAGTGAGCTGCTGAAAACAGATGAGAAAAACATCCTCCTGGTTGGTAAGCCTGGAATTGGGAAGACAGCAGTCACCCATCAAATGTTGAAACTGTGGTCAGAAAGAGATAACAAGGAACTGGACTACATGTTTTATTTTGACATGAGAGAAACATCCCACATCACAAGTGCCATGAGTTTGGAGGACCTTCTTTTCAGTGTGTTCAGTGAACCAGATGAAGGCAAAGACGAGGTCTTACAGGATATAAAGAAGAACTCTGAAAATGTCGTAATCATTTTTGATGGAGTCACAGATCTCCCGTCTTCACCGGCGGTGCGGAGACTTGTAGAGAAGGACCTACTGCCTGATGCAAAGATTGTGATAACGTGCAGACCAGAGGTTGAGTCAGAAGACTTCCTGATAGACTGGGTTTCTCTCAGAGTGGAGGTAAAAGGCTTCAGTGAACAGTCCATCAGAGCATACTTAACTAAAATGCTCAGCACTGAGCACTCGAGCAATGTTTTGAGCAACTTGGAGTTGTTCACTCTTTGCCATGTCCCAATGTATGCACTGATGGTGGTTGCCTGCTTTTCTTTTAATACCTCTAAAGATTCTCAACAACCATGCACGGTAACTGAAATATATATGAATGTCCTACGTTTTTGTGTTCAAATAAACAGTGGACAAAAAAAAAAAGATCTAGATGACTACATTAGCAAAAAATGTAAGGCAATACTATCTTTGGCTGAGGTTGCTTTTCTTGCAACTGAAGGAAAAACTGTGAACTTGGCAGCACAACATTGTGAAGACAGCTGTGTTTATTCTGCCTTTCTGAAGACACTTGAAGTTCAAGTGAGCCCTACTAAGTGGAAAACCTCATCTGCATTTCTCCACTACACAATGCAGGAGTTCTTTGCAGGACTGTGGCTCTTGAAGAATCCAAACAAAATCAGAGATGTTGTACAACAGTGCCTGACTGACCGGATGAAGCACATGAAACATTTGGTCCCTTTCATGTGTGGATTGTTGAATGACAAGAATCTAGATACGTTGACATGTCTGATTCCAGCAGAGCAGGTCGAGGATACATCAAAGTGGTTCTTCAAAGAAGTGGTAACCACATTTGTCCCCCTACTCAACCAAGATCACAATGATACTGAGGGCAGTGGGCTTGATATCAATATACTGTTCTTATACCAATGCCTGTATGAATCTCAGTCTACTGAAGCCTGCCTCTACCTTCTGGACGAACTGGACTATTGTCTTGATTTGAGTGAAAAGAGTCTTGATCCTTACCACTGCTCCGCTGTGTCCTATGTAATCAGTCAGTCCAAGGAGAGAAAAATATGGCTGAACCTTGAGGACGTAATGGTATCAGAACAAGGACTGAGACTAATATTCGGCTGCCTCAAGAATATCCATTGGTATGGGTGAGCATGTATTTTGAGTTTCACAGTATTTCTTAGGCTACAACATTACAACTAGATTACTCTGGTACCACTCATACACTGCTTTAATTACCTATTTAAATTGCATAATGTTTTGAAGATTACAATATACTAAAATTCCACACTATGAGAGAATTGATAATCTCAACATCTAACCTCCCATGTCTACTAATTAACCCAAGAGGTGTTGAAGATGACAAAATAATATGTGGTACTAGTACTTGTGATGAAGGAATAGCTGACTATGGCTGATTCTCTTCTATCTGACTTTTTGGTGGGTTGGAAGGCTAGCTCACTGCAGGTGATCGGCTAGAATCCAGATGCCTTCTCACTTTTAAAACTTTATTTGTCCACCACCCCAGCCACACGTTCTTCATACATCACAATTTTCTTGGTGTATCAGTGGCTCTGTAGATAGGTGTTGAATACACAGAACAAGTAAATAGCTTGAATAAACAAATAACTTAAAGTGAAAAAGTACAACATAAGTAAATACTTGATTGTAAATAAACTTGCATAGTCCAAAGAAATGCAATCATCATCTTTCTACTAATTAGAGGAATCTCTGTCTGTGAGTGACTGAGTGTGTGTGTGTCCGTCGCATATCTCGAGAACCGTTCCTCCAATCTACTTCACACTTGGCGGATGTATTGCTGGGGACCCAAGGACGTACAGTGTCGGATTTGGTGCAATTTGGACACGCGACACGTTCAATATTAATATACTTTGAATAAACAAGCGAACAGCGCTCTGTGCAGCAGCGGGGCGAACGGGCACTGCACTAGTATAATCAAATAAGCCAACAGAAAGGGAGCAGGGTGATTCAGTGCTGATAGGCAATTCTGATGCTGAAATTATCTCCGAACAGACTAATCTAGATTAGTAACAGCAGATCAGTATACGTTGATGATGCACTCCTGCCCTCTAGTGGACAATTAAAATGTGTGCAGGACCCTCCTCAGATGACAAGGTCTGTGAATTAACCCTAGTGAGCATGAGCGGGCCAGGATGATTGACAGGACTTGCAAGGCTTATGAAACATACTGCTGGGCCCCTGACAGGTATACACAATAAAAGCTGCTATAAATTAACTATTACTGTGTTCGTGCACACACAAGGGTAATATTATCAGAAACAAATTCTAATAACACAAAGGTATACAAATGCTACTAACAATTGCTGTGATATAGAATGAATGGAAATGCTACAGTAGCAAGAAACACAAGAAATAAACTAACATTAACTTTGATTAAGTAAATTATTCCCCACACCTACAATTCGGTGTATTTACAGTAAATAAATTAGCCGGACGTTGTCGACGAGTGTCTTTCTGTATAATCTCCAATTTCTAGTGTGATGGAGGAAGATTGGGCAAATCCGTAAACTGAGCTCTGATTGGCCCAAAATTCGGGTAGAGAGAGGAGAGAGTGAGAGAGAGTGTAGGGGGAATGGAGGGGAAAAGGGGAAGAGTCACCTCAAGAGGAGGCCTTTTTCACATACTGCTTTAGCATAAATCAACATAGGCAGACTTGATGATATTGTATAGTTGATTACCTGAATAATGAGGGGGACGGTCTCTCCAACAAATCCTCTGATGATAGGTGCGACCCCTTGCAACGGCAACTGTGGACAGTTTTGCTTCTCAGTGAGGGAGAGATGGACTACAGCAACTTACTTGGTCTTGGTGGAAATGAAGGAAATGAGTTGCACCTTCCAGTGTTTGGTAAAAGACAACTGTTTGAAAGAGCAGTAAAAGTCATGCAGAAGAGTACTAAGAAGGTAAACCTCTGCCTCCACTGGGAGAGGAGAACTCCTGTCTGCCAAGCTCTGAGCAAGTCTCTCTTCGAGTCTTTGCCTTATATCAACACACTCAGGTATGTGTTTTTGTGTAATATTCAAAAAGTTCAAATTCAATTACGTCCCCATTGCTGTATGAATTGCTACCTTTTTAAGAAGAATTTATGCTTTTAAAATAATGAGGGCACTTGTGAGCAGAGAGTTTTGTGGCAGGATTGAAGGCGGGATGTGTAATGCTGATCATTGTAGTGACACATTACATTTCTGACATCTGCACAATTTTACCCGTTCTATTTTTGTACAACCATATGCGCATGGATATTTGTTGCAATTTCATATTAATTCATGCACTAGAAAGTATTTGAAATTTGTCTGTTAATGTCTGTTGTCAGTTTCAGGAATTCCTGCACAGTTGCAGGTTCACAGGATCAGGAACAATACCCTGGGACACTGGAGAGGGAAGAAAAGAAGCTTCTACTAGATTTATGCCTGAAAGCAACACTTTACAAAAGAGAAAGCTTTCACAATGTAGTGAATACACTCTTCTCATTGTTCTCTGTTAACACTGAGAGATACGACATCCTTCTTGATTTATACCAATATGTCAAGGGTCAAGGACATACAAGTGTTATTCCAATACTGAGGCCACTTTACCAGTCAGCTCCTGCAGTCTGGTCCATCAACCTCTCAGAGAGAAAGGCCTCCCTCCTCCTGGAAGTGCTGAAACTCCAATCAGAAAAAAAAACCTTGGAGCTGACAGGCTGGTCAGATGAAGAGAGTGAAGTGTGGAGTTTCCTACAGTGTCTGCCTTACATCTCACAGCTCAGGTAAATGGATTGTTATTCACATCATTTCAGTCTACACAGAAAAACTCTCACTAGATAGACTAAATCTCACTAGATAGTATGATTATCCTTTGGTTATCCTTTTCGTTACTGACTTTATGCGGTAATTTCAGAGAGACAGATTGTATCCGCATTGCTTGGTTCACTTTATTAGGCAGAGATCAGATCATCACATCATTTTTCATTCTTATTCTTCCAGTTTTGCACCTCAGGGATCAAAACGTTCAGAACAAACCAAGTTCTTGGGGAATCTCTTCTGTCGAGCAGCAGAGAGGGAAGGGACAGGAGAGAAGATACTGGAGCTGTTATCATCAGTGTGCAGTTACAACACATTCCCTCTCATTGACGAAGGGAATGGTATTAATAAGGACTATCAGTGTGATTTCCTACTGGACCTGTACTCCCATGTGAAGGACTATAAGACTCAAACAGGCAGGAGTGTCCTTCCAGCATTACAGTCAGTTTACCAGTCAGCTCCTGCAGTCTGGTCCATCAACCTCTCAGAGAGAAAGGCCTCCTTCCTCCTGGAAGTGCTGAAACTCCAATCAGAGAAGAAACCAGTGGAGCTGAGAGGCTGGTCAGATGAAGAGAATGAAGTGAGGAGTTTCCTACAGTGTCTGCCTTATATCTCACAGCTCAGGTGATGGGATTAATATACAAAAATAGAACATGGCTACACATGTAAAATAATCCGCTCTTCTTCCTCAAAACAATATTTAACCTCCTTTTAACCATAAGGTCAGTTAAGAATTATTTCTTATTCCCAGTCAGGGCCTCCAGTAAAATTAAATTCTAACTTATTGAGAAAAAATAAGTTTCCCACCTTATGAGAAAGAAGTAAACATACAGTATTTTAGCTTCCTATTGACATAACATACAGCTTAAAGTGTGATGTCAAATCTACATGAAGCAATATTTAACGCTGGACTACTCGTTCAAGTCTGCATTTCATTTCATATTCAATAAGATACAGTCAAAGTGGATTTTAATATTAGCATGTTTTATGTGTACTGTACATTGTGATCTAATTTGACGAGTACAAACTCAGTCATGTTTTCTATTTCAGTTTTTGGTTATCAGGGCTCTCCTAATATGTTTTGTACCCTCTGCAGATTTACTGTTCCTCGGAATCAAACAGGATCGCTTGTAGAGGGGAGAAAGAAGGAAACATTTCTAATGAATCTGTGTCTGCAAGCAGCGCTCCATGAGAGGATAACCATACAAAGTGCAATAGAAGAGGTGTTTACACTGTCTAAATGTTGGCATCGGAAATGGGATTTGCTTCTAGACCTGTACTCCCATGTGAAGGACTATGAGACTCAAACAGGTAGGAGTGTCCTTCCAGCATTACAGTCAGTTTACCAGTCAGCTCCTGCAGTCTGGTCCATCAACCTCTCAGAGAGAAAGGCCTCCCTCCTCCTGGAAGTGCTGAAACTCCAATCAGAGAAGAAACCAGTGGAGCTGAGAGGCTGGTCAGATGAAGAGAGTGAAGTGAGGAGTTTCCTACAGTGTCTGCCTTATATCTCACAGCTCAGGTAAACTGATTGTTATTCATTCACATAATTTCAGTCTACATATAAAAACTATCTCACTGGGTAGTATGATCTTGAGGATTTTTTGGCCTGATTAAAGCACTGTATTTTTGTATTTGATGCTGATCAGTTACTGTTATTCTTCTCATTACTGACTTAATCTGGTAATTGAAGAGAGACATTGTGTGTCCATATTGCGTGGTTCACTTTATGAGGCAGAGATCAAATCATCACATAGTTTTTCATTCTCATTGTTTCAGATTCTTGTTTCTGTGGTCAAATCACTCAGAACTAACCAAGTTCTTGGGGAATCTCTTCTGTCGAGCAGCAGAGAGGGAACAACAGACAGGAGAGAAGATACTGGAGCTGTTATCATCAGTGTGCAGTTACAAAACATTCCCTCTCTATGACAAAGGGTATGGTATTAATAATGACTATCAGTGTGATTTCCTACTGGACCTGTACTCCCATGTGAAGGACTATGAGACTCAAACAGGCAGGAGTGTCCTTCCAGCATTACAGTCAGTTTACCAGTCAGCTCCTGCAGTCTGGTCCATCAGCCTCTCAGGGAGAAAGGCCTCCCTCCTCCTGGAAGTGCTGAAACTCCAATCAGAGAAGAAACCAGTGGAGCTGAGAGGCTGGTCAGATGAAGAGAGTGAAGTGAGGGATTTCCTACAGTGCCTGTCTTACATCTCACAGCTCAGGTAAATGGGTTGTTATCCATTCACATAATTTCAGTTTACATATAAAAACTATATCATGTCAATATTTTGTTATGATTAATGCACAACACATGTACTTCATGCAGATCTATTATGTATTACTTTCTCTTCACTAATTTCTCCCTAGCATTTAAGAGATACACTGTCTTTCTTGATTGATTGGTTCATCACTTCATTTTTCACTGTCATTGTCCCAGTTTCCCCTGTCTGTGGTCAGATCTCTCAGAACAAACCAAGTTCTTGGGGAATCTCTTCTATCGAGCAGCAGAGAGGGAACAACAGACAGGAGAGAAGATACTGGAGCTGTTATCAGTGTGCAGTTACAACACATTCCCTCTGAGTAACATATGGGGTGAGGACTATCAGTGTGATTTCCTACTGGACCTGTACTCCCATGTGAAGGACTATAAGACTCAAACAGGCAGGAGTGTCCTTCCAGCATTACAGTCAGTTTACCAGTCAGCTCCTGCAGTCTGGTCCATCAACGTCTCAGAGAGAAAGGCCTCCCTCCTCCTGGAAGTGCTGAAACTCCAATCAGAGAAGAAACCAGTGGAGCTGAGAGGCTGGTCAGATGAAGAGAATGAAGTGAGGAGTTTCCTACAGTGTCTGCCTTACATCTCACAGCTCAGGTAAATGGGTTGTAATTTATTAACATATTTTCAGTCTACATATAAAAACTATCACTCACTAGACATAAGGATATTTATTAATGATTGATGCATTGTATTTGTACTTAAAGAGTAACTAAACCCCAAACCCAAATCTGTGGTGAAGTCTGACACCTAATGGTGAAAAGTACGGTACTGAACTAGCCATCTGCTATTGGCTGGTCTTTGGTGCCAGGTGATGTCACAACCTGTTGTTCTCTATAGAAGGTGACATCACCTGGTACCAAAGACCAGCCAATAGCAGATGGCCAGTTCAGTACCCTACCTTTCACCATTAGGTGTCAGACTTCACCATAGATATGGGTGGGGTTTGAATTATTTATAATAACAATAATAATAATAATAATAATAATGATAACCTTTATTTGTATAGCACCTTACACAACATGCAACTTAAAGTGCTTTATATCAATAGAAGGCAGATAAAAGACAGATAAAAAGTCAAAATTCATATAAAAGAACAAGCAAAATGCATTGCATTAAAAGAATCAAATCAAGTAAAATAGAAAGATAAAAGAACACGACAAAGTATACATACTTCACATCATGCAAGGGGAGGGTATATATACCCAATGCAAATCCTCTCTTTGACTCCCGCTTTTAGATGCACATTGTGAGTGAACCCATATGTTTTTCTTTCCTTTTATAATTTTCCTTTTATAATTCTCTATTCCCCTGTCCTTCCTGATTCTACTCTTGATCTGATATTTACGTCAGATCTCACTGCCTAAGGCAGACGAGAATTATAGATTCTCCTCTTGGTCAAAAACCTCACCAACCACGGATGGATGAGAATCATGCAGGGTAAAGCGCTGTCATCTAGCTCTTTTGAGTTCTTTTGAGTTCAAGCTTACTCAGAGCACATTTTTCTGGGTCAGGAAGGGCCGCACCTTGGCAATATTTCTAAGATGAAAGAATGTTGTTCTGGTCACCTTGTTTGTACGGGAATATCAGAATCTAAGATAACACCCAGGCTTGTTACTTCTGGTTTGATCCAGGGATTCAGGTTCCCAAGTCTTGTGGAGAGTTTTTCCCTTTTGGCTTTGGGGCAGACCAAAAGGATTTCTGTCTTATCTTCATTTAGTTTTAAGAAATTTGTACTCATCCAATCATAGATAGCCAATAGACAAGTAATGAGGGAGCTTAGAGCATCAGCATGATTTGGCTCTACAGAAATGTATAGTTGTGTATCATCAGCATAGCTATGGAAATTGACATTATGTTCTCTGATAATATCACCTAATGGAAGCATGTATAGTGAGAAAAGCAGGGGACCAAGACAGCTTCCCTGTGCAACACCAGAAGTTAGATCATATTACTTTCTCTTTACTGATTTCTCAGTACTGTTTAAGAGATACAGTGTCTGATGCAGAAATCAAATCATGGCATAATCATTAATTCTCTATGTTCCAGTATCTACCATCTGTCATCAAAACATTCAGAACAAACCAAGTTCTTGGGGAATCTCTTCTGTCAAGCAGCAGAGAGGGAACAACAGACAGGAGAGAAGATACTGGAGCTGTTATCATCAGTGTGCAGTTACAAAACATTCCCTCTCAATGACATAGTGGATGTCGATGATGATGAGTATCAGTATGATTTCCTACTGGACCTGTACTCTCATGTGAAGGACTATGAGACTCAAACAGGCAGGAGTGTCCTTCCAACATTTCAGTCAGTTTACCAGTCAGCTCCTGCAGTCTGGTCCATCAACCTCTCAGAGAGAAAGGCCTCCCTCCTCCTGGAAGTGCTGAAACTCCAATCAGAGAAGAAACCAGTGGAGCTGAGAGGCTGGTCAGATGAAGAGAGTGAAGTGTGGAGTTTCCTACAGTGTCTGCCTTACATCTCACAGCTCAGGTAAATGGGCTGTAATTCATTCACTAAATTTTAGTTGCAGATATTTTGTCCTGATTAAAGTACTGTATTTTTGTATTTAATGCAGATAAATATTTGATATCCTTCTCATTACTTACTTAATCTGGTAATTTAAGAGAGACAGTGTGTCCATATTGCTTGGTTCTCTTTATGAGGCAGAGATCAAATCATCACGTAATTTTTTGTTCTCATTGTTCCAGTTTCCCCTCTCTGTGGTCAAAACGCTCAGAACAAACCAAGTTCTTGGGGAATCTCTTCTATCGAGCAGCAGAGAGGGAACAACAGACAGGAGAGAAGATACTGAAGCTGTTATCATCAGTGTGCAGTTACAACACATTCCCTCTCAATGACAAAGGGAATGGTATTAATAATGACTATCAGTGTGATTTCCTACTGGACCTGTACTCCCATGTGAAGGACTATGAGACTGAAACAGGCAGGAGTGTCCTTCCAGCATTACAGTCAGTTTACCAGTCAGCTCCTGCAGTCTGGTCCATCAACCTCTCAGAGAGAAAGGCCTCCCTCTTCCTGGAAGTGCTGAAACTCCAATCAGAAAAGAAACCAGCGGAGCTGACAGGCTGGTCAGATGAAGAGAGTGAAGTGTGGAGTTTCCTACAGTGTCTGCCTTACATCTCACAGCTCAGGTAAATGGGTTGTAATTCATTCAGATATTTTCAGTCTACCTATAAAAACTATATCACTAGACAGTATGACGATATTTATTCATGATTGATGCATTGTATTTATACTTAATGCAGATGAATTATTTATTACTTTCTCTTTACTGATTTCTCTGTACCATTTAAGTCTCTGTCCATATTATTTCTCAATATGATGCAGAAATCAAATCATGGCATAATCATCAATTCTCTTTGTTCCAGTTTCTGTCATCTGTCATCAAAACTTTCTGAACAAACCAAGTTCTTGGGGAATCTCTTCTGTCAAGCAGCAGAGAGGGAACAACAGACAGGAGAGAAGATACTGGAGCTGTTATCATCAGTGTGCAGTTACAACACATTTCCTCTCTATGACACAATGGATGAGGACTATCAGTGTGATTTCCTACTGGACCTGTGCTCCCATGTAAAGGGCTATGAGACTCAAACAGGCAGGAGTGTCCTTCCAGCATTACAGTCAGTTTACCAGTCAGCTCCTGCAGTCTGGTCCATCAACCTCTCAGAGAGAAAGGCCTCCCTCCTCCTGGAACTGCTGAAACTCCAATCAGAGAAGAAACCAGTCAAGCTGACAGCCTGGTCAGATGAAGAGAATGAAGTGTGGAGTTTCCTACAGTGTCTGCCCTACATCTCACATCTGAGGTATGTCAGACAAAAATATATTAAACAATACACACTCAAGACAATGAATGTCACAGTTGAGGTTTGTCAAAAAATGCACCACATAAATACTAAATGCTTAAAACTGGATGAATCTTCCTCAGCTCAGCACATTTTCAGCAAAATACAGTTATTTATAGACAGTTCATAAAACATGATAGCTAATGATACAGATAATAATATACTTAATTCATTATACTTTTTGTGGTTGCTCTTAATTTCACCTTTTGATTACCTGCCCTTTAAACAGTATCCATATTCCCCAATAGATAATGTTAGACATCGCACATACAGTGGTGTGCAGTACATCAACTATTGTGTCAATTGTTCCCCAAACTATAACACTGCTGAATTGACATTTCATCCCATAATGTCCTATTTTAGCTGTGATCCAAGGTTCTTCCAGTATGTCTGTGCATCCATCTATGTGAGATCCAGAGAGGAGACCCAGCAGTTGGCCTCTCTCCTCCAGCTCCTGGGTTTCACACTGGTGTTAACTGGAGAGTTACCCAGGAAAACCTGCTGGTCTGTGGGGAGAGTTCTGGGACTCTGTGGCTCCAGTGTGGATCTCACCCTCACACCCAGCAAGATCTCTCTCAAAGGAACCTCACTGCTTTTGAGACATACATCACAAATACACAGTCTTAGGTATGCTGCATTTATGTCATTATTGAAAACCTAAAAACCATGTGTTAAATCCATTACGGGTTAATATCATTCTAGGATTGTGTTTTTTTCTTTGATTTTCAGACTGTCTGAAGGCATGGCATTGCTACTGTGTCGATTGGTAAGAGAACGGAGAATGGCCTGTCCAGTGGCCATTAAAGAGCTTTCCCTTGTCCTAAAGACGACCCAGCTATCAGACAGAGTTTTGTCGAGGGTTGTCAGTAGTGTGGCGTCCCTGCTGAGATACTGGACAGTCAGATGTTTGGACCTGACTGAGTTCTCCATCGATGCTCATTTTCTCATTACATTGCTACTTCACCATGATCCTCTGACAATCAAGTAAATGTCTTTGCTTTGCTGATCCGTTATATTAAATCATATACCACATAAATCATTAATATTATTTTTCCTATGTTAATTTGTATTCGTCCTCTGATCTGTTACTTCCTCAGACTGTGTGCACAGCATTTTCAGCAGCTACTTGTCCTCATACATGAGATCCAGGACAAGGACTTGACTCAGTCTTTCTTGAGGAAGGTTGGTGGAGACCTGACCTCCTGCTCTCTGGACTGGGAAGTACTTCACTATCTGCTGCAGCAGACATCAACTCAGACCGTCACTATTGACTTGAGGAAGAACAGGATCTCAGAGAAGAGAATCACTGATCTTCTTCCTTTTCTGGACAGGATTCTGTTTAAAAGGTGATGAAGCTTTATTTACTCTTCACTGGATAGAGAAATACATTTGGTCCTATTTAATAATTTTATGTGTATTGTTATGCTTATATTTCATCAGTAATGGCATAACCAAGTTCATGACGAATTAAACAAACCCCTCTAATTGTAATGTAAATATCCAGCATGTTATTCTAAATATACTGTATGCTTTCAGGCCCAGTCCCAGCTTGGTGTTGTCTGCCATGAGAGAGAGCTATAAAACTCATGCCCGTCACTGTATACCCAGTTTACTGAGGTCATTAGATCATGTCATCAACCTGACCTGCAGACAGCTGGACACAGTGGACTGTGCTGCTCTGCTCTTCACCCTCCAACACAGTGATGGAGTCAAACTCAAGCTGCTGTGGACCTCCATACCACCAGGGGCAATAGAACCCATCCTGTTCACACTGGAGAAAGTCTCTCATCTCAGGTCAGACATTAATACTCATTTAGCAATGCTGTACCACTACTTCATAAATGTACAATGTTGAAAGGATCATTACTTAACCAATGCACAGGATATGATATGACTACCTCTGGTGCTATTTTGGGAGAAAGCAACTGTACCTTGGATGTGAGAGGAAAAAGGATGAGGAATTTGTCATTGGAGTTATCAGGTGTTCACTTCCCATTACCGTTTATCACCTTCAGAGGGCTCAACAGTAAGTTCTGGCATCCCAGAACCGCCCCCCTCCACATCTGCTGTCAATATTAAACCGAGCTATAGTCACCTTACACTATCCATTACTTTTATCTACTTCACAACATTACCCAACAGTTCCTAAACTTGCTATGTGCCTCAACTATGAAGACTAATGGAATGGCTGACCCTGCTGACTTGAAACATAAATATATTACATTGAATGCATCATGTATGTATGGTGTCTTTTTGTCTTGTATAGTTGTGTACCTGCATACGTTATTGATTGTTGATGATTGAAATGGTAACATTTATGATATTTCTGCATAATTTTTCATCCCAGTGTTGACAGGAATCTGCTGCTGAGGTTCCTCCACTGCTGTACTGCCTCTGAGGCCCAACAGGGGGCAGCAGCAGCAGCAGGTCTGCTCAGGACTCTGCAGCACAGGCTGGATCTGTCCTGCTCCTCCTGTGTGGAGCTGTCGGAGCAGGAGCAAGGAGAGGCTCTGTGTCTGACCGCTGGAGACTGCAGGGCCATCTCCACTGTCCTGAGACACAGCAGCCAGGACACACAGCTGAACCTGCGAGACTGTGAGGTGGAGGACAGTGGACTGGACCTGCTGTTCCCTGTCCTGGACAGAGTCCGCCTGGGGTGAGAGAGAAAAGACAACAGATAACTTGAATCTGAGAAGAGTCTGGATTACAGTCATATTCATGGTTGATTCCTGTTTCTGCACTCTGTTTCCCTCCTTCAGCAGCAGCAAAGCCCTCCTCCTCCAGCTGGTATCCCTGGTCCCTGTGGGCAATGAAAGGGACGCAGTGAGGCGAGCAGAGTCCCTGTGTCGAGCTCTGGCTGGAGAGCTGGACCTCAGTGAGACCAGACTGGATCAGAGGGCCTGTGGAGCTTTGGCACTGATACTGGAGCTTTCTGAAGGGCTGAAAGAGCTGGACCTCAGTCACTGTCAACTCACTGACCAGCTGCTACAGACGCTGATCCCACACCTGCACAAAGCACAAGTCCTGGAGTGAGTCCGCTAGAATGGAGTTGCATGTGTTTGTATGTGTGTGTGTGTGTGTGTGTGTGTGTGTGTGTGTGTGTAGGAATCTGATTATAATCTAATAATGTCTTGGTTTGTCTTTTGTCTTTTATTGTTGTTGTAGTCTGAGTCACAATAAGATCACTGATGCTCTGACTGACAGTTTACTCCAGCTGGTCTCCATCAATACCTCCATCCACACTGTGCGGTGAGTGTAAATGCACTTGTGCATTATTAATATATTAAATAATATATTAAATCTATTGTATTGCCAGACTTGCAGAGAAATAATTCATGAGTTTAGATTACTAAGCACTGTTACACACATTATTCTGGCTGATGAAGTGACATTTGCTCTCTCTGCTCTGGCATCTTCTTAGAGTCTTCAGCAACAGCATCAGGGACAGAAACCCCTTTCTGAAAGACAAACGCTTTGAAATGTGGTGAACCAATCATCATCAGTCTGTGGTCCAAGCAAAGGAAGTGGAGAAATGTGCCAAAATGATATTATATGTCATAATTATTGAGCAACTGTAAAACTTGAAATTTTAATTGAAACTGGTGACAGCTACATGGCTACATAATGCAATACCCTCAAGAGAATTACTATTTGTGCTGCAAACACAGTATGACTGTATGATTATTTTGTACTTTTTTCTCATTGAAATGTTGCAGTGTAATCGTGTGTTGGAAAACATTTATCTTACATAAGTATATCATGGATTTTTTTTTTCAATTCTTAGTATATTTTAATCCTAGCCACACCCCTGTAGAGTGTTTGTATGGATAAAGATTAAACAAGTATATTTTATGTAAATGTGGCCAGGTGGTAAATTTGATATAATTTTCCACTAAGGGTTATCTGATTTAACTACTAACAACATGTATTTACACTTTGTTTTCTTTAAATTACAATGTTGTAATAACATAAGAGAAATGTACATGGGATAGTTTGCTGACAGAAGTTCCATTTTGAGTTCATTATTTGGACACTAGGTGGCAGTGTCGTGAGTCACTTTTGTTATGCTGCCAATTCTTCTTGGTCTTTATTGTTTTAGCGCAACCTGGAGCACGGTGCTGGGATGCATTGTATAAAATAAATTGGTAAATATTGTAACATCTTGTTAAGATATGCATGTATAAAGTTAAATAACTATTTTTGTTACCGTATTTTAACTGGATGATGTCGGATGTCTCGGATAATGTTGGAGCAGCCAAACACTGTGTTCCCATGTGCATGGTGAGGTGCAGTCAGTGTGTATAAAGCCTCACCCATGCTGTTGTACTTGGTTATTGGTGAAATGGAACAGCTGCTTATTACAATGTAATTTTATTTTACTTAGACATCAGTGTTTGGGATGTAAGTGTTCTCTAAATCAAATGGTATGTTCTAGAGTAATTAACCTACTGTAAGTTTATATGCATATTTATTTTGTTTAATTTTGTTTTATTTGAGTAGCATAAGCCAACTGCATGTTTTTAGTAGTAACTTTTTGTATTTTTTTTACCTGCGATTTTGAAACAGTAATCCTGGAAGCTGTATTGTTATAGTTACATTTTTGATGAAACATCTATTAAATCTGGTACATGTTGCACCTCTATAGCAACATTTCAAAAATGAAAGCCAAAGAAGTAATTGTGTCCTGTGTGGTACTCAATTCCACAAGCTGCACAAGTGTTATATCCATGTGTAATTTACCTTTGTGCATTCACAGGTGATGTCTGCATTAGTATTGTACAGTGTTGTTAAATAGAAAACACAAGAAGACTAGTTTTACACTTGTAGACTTTATTTTCTATCAGCCATAGACACACTGCAGCCATTTTGTTTTTGTCTTTTTGAATTTTGATAAAGTAATACATGCCCTTATAGATATTTATATATGTATACTATATGTATATAACTGTCATCACCACAGAAACGGGATGCTGATTCTTCAAATTAAAAGCCTACCTGTCACAGTGAACTTCCACTAGTTTTGCAGTTTTCATTTTTTCTAAATGGCAATCAAAGTAAACAGTGATAGTGAAATAAATACATTACATGTCGTAGATACATACAGTAGCTATACTTAGAGCTGTGAATGACAGTAATATATGCTCTCAACCTGCCTCATCACACTTGTGTCTGGTGTATCACCGTCTTGTACCTGTCGTCTGTCCAGCCAAAACGAGGCTGTCCCGTTGGCAAAGATATACTGTATCTCATATCCTGTGCCCAAAAAGCATGGAGGTGTTCCCTCCTGACATTCAGGAGTGCAATGTGGTTGTGTGAAATAAATATTTCCTTTCTCTGCTGACAGAAACTGGCACACACTCTCCTATTACACCTACAGACTCTCATTCACTCACAAAACACAAACACACACCACGCAACCACCAACACCTGGTCCCACACTATCTGGGCCAAAAGTTAAACTGATAAACTCTCATATTAAAGTAAGCAGAAAAACCTGAAAACCATCTTACCATCTTCATATCAGACAAGTGTCTCAAAAATAACTCATGATCTCACCTTATCGACTTACAACTTATTCACCATTGGGAATTGTTTTTACAAATAAAGATTACATGAAATTAGTTTCCTATCTTATCTATTACACTAAACTCAACCAAAAAAGAACCCCAAAATAAGACATCTTCAAACAATAAAGGTAAAAATATGCATAAAATCTTTCAAACACACTGTTCAAAGCAGCTGTTGGTGCAGTATTTAACTCAGTCACAACACATGCATGCACAAACTCAAACACACACTCACACACATACCAGCCATACAAAATTCAAGATGAATGGTCATCTGAGAAAAAAGAAAAAAAAAATCAGACAGGATGGGATAGAATGAAAGGGTGTGACAGCGAAAGACAGACATCCACAGGAGGGAAAGAGAGAGGCAGAGGGGGATCACTACAAGAACTACAAAGCAGTCATAGCTATGATCATAGTGACAGATGTTGATTAGTCATGCCTGCTCTACTTCACATGAGTGATTAATAATGCCTAGGCTACAGATGTCAGTAATTTCTAGAAATGCACAGATTATATATACTTTCCAAAGACAGATTACACATAGCCTACACAAAACACGGCAGCAGCAGTTATTATGAATTCAGTGTCGATACAGTCAGGTTTTCTTTTAGTGACATCTTGACCACCTGAATCAAAACAGCGGAGAGGCTAGTACAGTGAGCGAATGTTTTCATGAAGGAATTTCTAAGAACTGTGGTTGTGAGAGGCAGTGCAGTGTGACTTATTGTCCTTGAGTCCAAGCACCTACTCAGAGAGTAGTACAAATATTTTGCTCAGTGTTCTTCAGTAGGAGGTTTGTGAGTTAGTTTTGCTTTGTTTTTTTTCTTTGTTCTACCACAGCATCAAGACAAAAATATATCCAAGACAAATAATTCTGACATGGAAAGTAAAACATCACAGGAAAACAAAAGAAGGCTTTCTTTGGTCACAAAAAGGCAAAAGAAGACACACTGAAAGGAAAAAAAAAATCATGAATAACTTAATACCGGACAGGGAAGAAAACTCCTAATTGGTGAACAAAAGGTCATCTTCCAGGACTTAAATGGGAAGACTGTGGTAGGTCTGAGGTGCCAAGGTGCACACTGGGATTGCATGTGGCTAATGCATAGGATTGGGGGAATTTTGGGGATGGGCAGAGCCAGGTAGAGGGGAAGTTGTGAGTGTTACACATTCCTCTTCTGTTCCTCCTCCTCCTCCTCCTCGTCATTGTCCTCCTTTTCTTCTTCACAGTAGCAGTGAATGAGCTGATGGAGATGCTGCTGGAGGTCATGTGGTTGTGACCCTTCTTTGGGGTCGTCCACTTGCTCCAGAAGGACCTGTTTTCGCCGCCCAGCTCCCTTCACCACTGTGCGTCTGTGGGTGCGACCTTTACGCATGTGTGCCCTACAGACGAGGCAAGGAGGGAGTGGAGAGGAGACAAAAAGAGGAAGAGAATAAGGTCAGCATCTTTAAAAATACACCTGTGGGCTCTGTGGAATGCATTGTAATGGAAGGAACAGACGTTACTACAGGATGTGAACAGTGTGTTAGTGAAGACAAACCGCAAAGGATATGCTTTTTAAATCCAGCATTCAGTGGTCAACAGATGTACAGCAACTTCATCTTTAGTTTCTAGCTGCAGGAACCTCATGATTATGTTAGGGAATGCTTCTGAACATTCAGTCACGTGAAGAATGTCCAGATTCTGTACAGTCCCATTCTTGACAATGACATATAAATCTCTTTCTGTCAGGTATAGGACATTGTCTGTCATTCTTGAGGCTGCCTGGCAGATACCACACTCTTGCTTGGCCTTCTGGGAGTCTTAAGGTGTCATTGTGCTGCCTAAAAGACTATTTAGTAGCATGTATCACTTTGTACCTGCTGCCTTTGAGAACTCAATTGTGAAATTCAGTCTGGCAGGCCAATGCTGTGTTTCAGATGTCTCCTAACTCCTGCAACTGGCTCTAGCTGATGAGCTAGGGGAAAGCCCATCCTCCACTGTGTCAGCCGCTGAATATGTGCAACACAGTCTGAGAGAAGCTCAGGCTGACATAACCTTAGCGTATTTGTGTTACGTGTTTGTTGCAATTCAGTAGTTTGTAGGGATGTAACAATAAGAGACTCATTTGTAACAGGTGTAACTAAGGTGTAACTAATGTGTAACTAATGTGTAAACTTGCACTTTCTTCCAAACTGTGTTGAGTGAATCCAGTACCAAAGGAAATTGCTTGCATATGTTGCAAAAATCCCACAGTGGACTGTTATGACTAATGTACCCCTGCTATTGTGGGATGTAGTGTGCTGCAATAGGAGGCAAGTCAATGATCAACCCATAATGTGGTCTACAGTTGTCTGAGAGTTAGTGTTAACTACAAACCCATGTTAGCAATGTAGAACTATGGAAAGCAAGCAGCAAAATTGAGTAGTCACAGTGAGTAGTGTGATTTTACTGTAATCATTCCATCGCCATGCATGGGGGACAGTGGACCAACTAGTTTATTTTTCATGCACTAAGCACTTCACCACACTTCACTATCATGTATGGCAGAGGTTTTCAAACGGTGTATCGCGGCATACTAGTGTGCCTTGAGGCAAGCTAAAGTGTGCTGTGGAATTTTGAGACCTCTAATGCATTTTACTCATAGTACAACTCAGCTTCACAAAATAGGCTATGAGTTGATTTACAGTGCAACATAATCAGTAATTTGTGTGAGCAGTCACTTCCTAATATAGGCTATTTTTTTTTAAATTTAAAATAAAATGTTATCCTATTTGCTCAGTCCGAGTGGGCCCGATTCATGTTCTCCGTTCAATTTTATTATGGGGTTGGTTGAAATAATTACTGCGCTGCATATGAGATGATGTGACGAGTTTACAGTAGCTAGCTAGTGACAGCCAGCATAGGCTACAAAAAAAAATCTATATGGATCACTTTCTTGTGCATTTCTCTTTGTGTATGTACGTGTGTGTGTGTGTGTGTGTGTGTGTGTGTGTGTGTAGAGCTGATATTATATGAGCTCTCCACTGATTGTTGCTGGGTTTATTTTCAAGTTAGTGGTCTGTCTAGTTTGACTAGCTAGTACTTTTTCACTTGTAAAAAGACTTACGTTAGCAGATATAGTTACTGATTCTTTGTGCTATGTTTAGTTGAACATAAATGCCATAGTTTCTGTTAATATTACATCACTTTCTTCATAAGATGTCTTTTTTTCGTCACACACATCAGTGGTATTTGTACTGTTCTTGAAATTGCACTTTTTATAATTTAGAATTATTTCTGAATTCACATCAACAAGATTGACCCGTCATAGAAGTGTGTTTGTGTGTCAAATATTTCTAAATACAATATAATGGTAATATGTGTTACATTCTGCGTAATTATGACTACACTTATATGTAGGCATGCCTTGAGATTTGTCTTTGACCTATGGTGTGCCTTAGCCCCAAAAAGATTGAAAACCATTGACGTATGGATGTGTGTGTTCTGTGTGTTTCTATTGTCATATGATTCCTTTATGTTTTGTATTGTATCTTGATTTTAATGCTGCACATATTTCCCTCAGTAATTAAGTCTGAGTCTGAGTCTGTCTCTAAAAAAAGGATATGGACAGATATATCGGATATCAGAAATTTAAGCTCCCAAATATCGATGGTGGTATTGGAGACAAAAATCTCATATTGGTTGGGCTTTAAATGAAATGTGATCTCATAGTTGATCATCTGCCTTATTCTTTTCTATGGAGAATAGCCTACAGTAATATTAGCCTATTGACTCACTGGTTAATGTTTGTAACTGAACCATTAGCAAACAGATTATAACATTACTTAGATTCATAGCAGCATGGTCATGCACACACACACAAAATAGTGCTCTCTCACACACACGCGCACACATACACACACACACACACACACACAAAATCACACACAAGCACACACAAACCTCCTGACAACAGTTCCATCTTCTTTGACAATCTCTCTCTCTACCACCTGAGGGAGCTCTGCTCTGCTAAAACCACCTACGTAACCTAGTGCCTGGTGGAGTGAAAAGGAGAAGAAGTTTTGACACTGCAAAACTGTAAGGTCTGATCCTGTTTTAAGGCAATGAGTATGAGAGTATGGTTCAATGGAGTTGAGACAGTAGGCCAACTCCAGTGACTTGATAAGGAATGCGGTAACAGTGAAAGCCAAAACCAAAGCAAAAATGTGGTACTCTTTCCTACTGCACATGAATTGATATAGGCTACTACACTGGCAAGTGTTCTAGTCAAGCTATACAAACAAATTATCCTGCTAACAGTTTTTGGCAAAATGTCTACAAAACTTAAAAGCTTTATCACACATAGGTAATCTGCCAACTCTAGGTTAGGAGATAATGGAAATTATTGGCAACAGCCTATTAACAGACCTGTTTGAAGTCGTCCTGGGCTGAGGGGAGGTCAGAAGCCAATGATGGGTCACCAAGGTGTGTCATTGTCCTCTCACCCTCCACCACTGTCGTCCTTTCCACCCGACTGACCTTACAGCCCCCAGTTGTCTCCTGCCCTGATGCTGAGAAACCCTCACATTGAGAGAATGTTACCTAGATAAAAAAAAGTTGATTTTGGTTTGTGTTTTTATTATCTTTATATGTTATTACTAATATAAATGTTGATGTTTCTTTCATATTTCCTGTTGCAAAGCAATTTTGAAGACCTACATGATACTGTACACATGCACTGTATACACATACCTCTGTGTGGTCTCCCTCGCTTTTCAATACAGTCCGCTTCACCACCTTAGAGTAGCCATCTCCCTCTGCCATACTGATGGACCCCTGGGGAGCTCCTTCTAATGAGACCTCTTCATGCTCCACACCATCCGCAGACACACACTTGCGAATAATCTTACGGGTCACCTGAGGAAGATCAAGTGGTCAAAGAGCATTAGGGGGAGAGGCATCCATTTTAGAAGCAGCTGCATTGTATTTCTGTATTGTATTGCTACACTATCACAAGTTTGATTTGTTAAAGGAATAGTTCACCCAAAAATGAAAATTTCATTATCTACTCACCCTCATATCAGTTGAAACACTGGCAAAGTTTGTATGCTAATATAACACACAACGAGTAAGCTGGCATAGCTACCTTCTCTGAAACAACTGAAGTGAATGGTGACCGCTTCTTTAGAGTTCCAAAAAGGGCAACAAATGACCATGAAATTACGTAGCATAATTCAAGTGCTCTGAAGCCAAACGATTGCGCTTTGGGTCCAAAAGTCCAATATTTACCTTATTATCTGCACCTGGCTAGCAGTCACAACAGTAGCAAGCAGATACTGCCTTCAAATGCTGTCGGAAATATTGTAATTACGGGTAGAGTGGGCTTGAACGACCCAATAAAGTGGTAATTACAAATGATGCCAAGATGTGACATTCTCAGTCTTTGTTTATCCTTTAAGTGTCAGGTGCCCTTTTTGGAACTCTAAAGAACTAGGCACTGTCCACTTCAGTTATTTTGGGGAAGGCTGACACCGAGCTGCGCGAGCTAACTCGCTGTGTGTCATGCGGACACACAAACAGCAGTGTTTCCACTGACATGAGGGTGAGTAGATAATGACAAAATTGACATTTTTGGGTGAACTATTCCTTTAAACTATTCCTTTTTGGTATGTGCATGAGAGTTTTTTCTTTAGAAACATCCATTACCCTTTTGACCACCATGTGTCCATTTTCATCCGTGTACTTCTCTTCAGTCACTGATTGAGGGGGGAGGTCAGGCATTTCATCAGCCTATAGGGGACACAACACAAACCTAATCAGGAATGGGATGTTGGTACTGTGTGTCTCTCGTGGATGGTGCTGTTCAAGAAAAAAATAGGATGCAAAAACTTGTATTTTAGATAGCAATTCGGTGAGAGGTAAGGAGCATCTGTACACAGGAAATTAACTTGCATTGTCAGGGAAAAGTTATTGTAGTCAAATTAACAAAGAAGTACACACAGTGGCACAAAACACATTCATGAGGTTCAGCCATCTATACAACGCCATCAGAAGCAGTAGGTTTCAAATGAATGCTTGAACACTCACATATTTCATCCATTTTGATGAAACTGAAGGTTGTTAGACTGTTTTTTACTCAACAAAGAACGACAAGGCTGGTAGAAGTTACACTCTGGAAGTCACAACCCTCCATGCTCATTTAAAACACATCAGTCCATGCTAAAATGGATACCTGAATGACAACTCTCCTTCGCACTACTCTGGTGGTCAAAAATTCCTCATCTGAACTTTCTGACATTGTTCCAAGCTCTGCAGTGATCTCCTGACCAGACAACAAAGATGCATTGAGGTTTATGGAATAACTTTTTAAATGCAATGATGTTTGCGGCAAAGCAAGCAATAAGCACAGAGTGTTATGGTGCACTTTCCTTTTGAGTATTTACACTGAGTTTTTGTACTCTAAGTTGGAAAGCACAACATAGTAGTCTGTAACTGGGAAAATATTGTATAAAGCATACCATGCATGTGTTTAATTAGAGAGTTAAGGCTCTCATTGGTGACAAGAAATACCATGTGGTTCATGGTTTATGACAAACACACAACCCATATATCAGTATCAGCAGTGATGAACTAAGGCAGTATGAACAAAATAAGTAAAATGTGTCTGAATATGTTGTATCTATATCAACAAAACAGCATGCTAAGCATTAGGACTGGTTAATTCTATAAATAAAATAAAATGAGGGTTAATGGGAGTTTCAGACCCAATCTTTGTGGCCACAGTTATGTTAAAGCAGTCATTCCTTTTTGAAGCAGGTATTTGGGTTAGCACAGCTCTGGGAAAGGATTGCAGGTTGGGACGATTTGCCAAATCTCATCTTACCCTTGCCAGAGATTTATCATTATCATCATGTGCTGCCACTCCATGAGCAGGAAGGTCTTGTGGAGCCTCATAGAAGGTAAAGTCTTCATTGTGCGCTTCCAGGGAGCGTACTAGTTCTTCACTCTCTTTGTGTGCATTATCAGGAGGCTCGTGGACATAAGATGCATCCTCATAATCCTCACTTCCAGAGGACAGCAGGACTTTTTGCTCTTGTCTGTCAAAAGCAGAGTAAGCAGGGTCTGTTGACTTTGGATACATCCTTCCTTGTTCTCCAGGATGAGTGGAATGATCATGGGGCCGACCTCCTCTTGACATACTCCTCTTAGATTCATCAAGCTCAGTCTCTGAGAAATCTGATGCAGCCTGTTCGCAGTCAAAGTAAGGCTCTGGGTCAGAGTCTTCAAAGTTTGTTCTATATACACCACTATGTACAACATCTGCATATCTTGGAGGCTTGGGGCTGTAGATGGTTGTAGTAGGAGAGGTCTCTGCATACCCAGGTGGGATGCTGTACTCCTCATCAGAGGTTGATGCCGCCGTCTCTGCCCTGGGTTCGGCTAGAGTAGACTGAGAGGCAAGAGTCAAATCAGAGAGAGACTGAGAAAAAAGATCATCAGTCTGAATGGCTTCAACAGAAGTTGTCTCCCATAAATATGGGAGTTGATCTTTGGTACTTTGTGTTGATGTATCTTCTACCTCACGACTTGATTCATTAGATGATCTAGTGGATTCACATAATTCTTGACTTTGAATAAGAATGTCAATTGTGGAATATTCTTTATTAACATCAGCCAGATCTTCCTCAAATATGTGAGACTGACTCTTTGTAGACAGTTTGGGAGAAGACACTGAAGAGAATCGCTCAGTAACATTTGCATCACATTTGTTTGACTGCAACACCTCACAAGGAAAACTTGAGTCTGATGATGTTTCCTTAACATCACAGGCTTGTTGGGGAGATTCTAGAATTGTAACAGATTCAGAAGGGGATATATGACTATCTGTAACACTGCCAAGGCTTGATGCTACAGCTCTATGAGTGTGAATGGAAGCAGGTGGATCCAAGTTATGAAAATGAACTGGTTTATCTATGACTTCATTTGTCTCTGAGGTTTTGATCAGATCAGGAGTGACTCTCACTACTTCAGGTTCCGTTTCAATGGAAGTCTGGAAATGTGCAGGCACTGAGACTGCTGCATTTGCTTGATTTGGAGCTTCTGCAAGCTGTATAACAGATGACACACTGACTCTTAAGGCATTACTATCCTCGTTAGGGCATTGATCTTCAGGTGAAAGGTCTTCAAACTCAATATAAGGTTGATCAACTTCAGGGCTTTCATCACTGGATTCTGACAGAAGTGGGTCAATTGTCTCTGGTTTAAACTTCAGTTTCATCTCTTCCAGGTCTGACAGTAACTGGTCAAGCTGAGGGGACCCAGACCCTGGTGGTGTTGGAGTGGACTCTAAAGACATGGCTATTTGATCATCCAGGCTGTCTTGGGACATATGACACAGCAGGTCTGGGACAACTGGGCTTGAATCAGCTGAGGTTGAATCTCTGATTTGTTTAGCGCTCGGCAGCTTTTCATCTTTCTCCTGTGGTGAGCCACTGTCATTGGTCAAGGTCATTTTAGGTTGTGTTTTACTTAAGTCAAATGTAACTGAACTCTGTAATTCTAGAGATTGGTTTTCAGTATGAAGTGTTGTGTTTGACTCATGTGCCAAGGATGGGATCTCAGTTGGTAAGAGCTGACTCTGCTCTAAAACCACATTTTTGTATTCTGAAGATTCTGAGAGATTTCTCATGGAGGATCCTGTGGGAACCTGCAAGAAATTATATAATGGAGTGGAAAAAGGAAAAACAAATATGAATAAGAGATGAAAGATATTTTTTTTTGGTGATGAAAGGAAGAGTCATACTCAGCATGCACTTTAGAATGGTTCAGGAACAAGTTCTGTTTTTATAGATTATTGCAATGCCTATCAAATTAAGAAATTCAACTTGCATTTTAAAAAATCTGATGTATTTTTAGAAGCATCATTCATGTCATATATAAAACTATGATCTAACAGACCACATACAATAAAAGAATGCACATTTTATGTACTTTATATTTAATATTGACTGATTCAGATGCTACAAGATTAAGATGTTTTCCAAATATTCTTGCCAAAACTAAATTTTGGTAAGAATTCTAATGAGAATACCAGTAATAACACAAAAATTTTGTTTGCATAAGGAAAGGAGGGTACAAATGAACTTAAGTCATAATGTGAACATGGACATGCCTTGATTTACATACTCATCACCAAGTGTGCATCCCCGTGCGTAAGTGCAGGGTAAGCACCACTGCACATTGCTTAAAGGATAGCACCAGTGTAATTTTACTTTTTTCCTGTCACCATGATTGGCCATGAAAAATCTAAACTTACCAATGTATTTGCCATAGTCAGAATGTACTACTGTGTGTTTTACTGCTGGTTTGCCCCGTCTCCCAATAGTCTCCCATTGTTTTCAAAAATACATTAAAAACAACTCACAGACTTCTTCTGCTGCCTTGACTAACATAATACATCATGTTGACCATCACGTGTATTGCAGTTTTTCCTAACCTGACTTTATCACACAGCTAATTATCACTTTTAATGGGGACTTCACTCTTTCCATTACTGCGCATTGTTACCTACTTTTAGTGGCAGCAAAGAGGCAAAATGAAACTCAAGGCAGCTTTTAGCTGGAGATGCGCAATATCTTCACATTCAATTCTAGTACAATATAATTACTTTTGATACAATTGTAACTGCAATGATTGTGGCGTTATAAAGTCATGTTAGGAAAAAATAAAACACACGTGTTATTGTTTTTGGGGGGCATTTCTGCCTTTATTAGACAAAGAAAAGCCTGGGAGAGAGAGGGGGACAAAAAGTCCTGGATCCTATTGGAATATTGCATTTACATGGTATGCGCATTTTCATGGTATGCGCTGTAGACCACTGAGCCACCAGGACACTCCAACACGTGTTATTTAAAATGATGGATTATGTTCGTCAATGCAGCAGTATGTGTCTGCAAGCTGTTTTTAATAGATTTTTGAAAATAACGGGAGCCTATGACTTCTGGACGGTAATGCAAACCTGCAGTGGGACAGACGGTGGTAGCTTCTGACTGTGGCAAATACAGAGGTGGGTTTAGAATCTTCATAGGTATTAATGGTGATAGGAAAAAAACCTAAAATTACACTGGTGTTATCCTTTAAGTTGAGGTCTAAATAGTGCCCTGAGTCTGTTATTTCCAATTTCTGTAATAGTTAAAATACATAAATAAATACAAGCAGGACACCAAGGCATGACATAACCAAGGCACTGAAATCTCCTTAGCGTTAAGGAAGACTTTCAGTCAAAGCATTCTATATATGACACAAAATCTATGGTTAGCTCTTTAGCTAGCTTATGACAATGTTATACACCATGTGTCTGATAGAAAGGTCATGGCGTTGAGACAGGATGTCTCTGTTCTTTCCATTAGTAATATTTTGTTCAGAGAACATTCCTGCTGCTTTAATGCAAACATGCCACAGGAGAAGAGTGAAGCCTCTAGATCATATTAGTGAAAGCTTGAGCCAAGAATCCTAAGTGAAGTTCACACATTATGCACTGCCATCTTCATTACTTTTCAAAGCAACATTGCATTCTCTGCCGAGCAAGAGCTTGTGCTGTCTTACCGACACCAAGAGACTTTTGTTTTCTTCCTCTCTCATGGTCTTTCTTGTCATGTGCTTGCAGAACAAATCTTGGGGCTTTGTAATCTTTGACTTTGATTCAGGTTCTGTCCATTCATATTCTTGTTCATGTTCTCTTCTTTTCACTGATTCTCCACTTCCTTGAGTTTGAGTATGGAAAGCCTCCTCCAGCCAGACAGCATGAGGAAATCTCAGTTGTTGTACTACAGATGGCACATGACTCAACTCAGTACAAAACTGGCTAATCCTATATACCCTCACCTGATCTAATCTAGGTTCTCGGCTGTCTGGGGAGGAGGCCTTACAAAAAAAGACTGATTATCTGAATCCGGAGAAGGAGCTATGAGTCCTGTCTCAACTGTTGCAGTTGGTGGCATCAGAGTTTCAGTATGAGATTCTGTGATTGTATGATCACTGATTGTGGAGTGTGATAATGAGGAATCTTCTAATGGTTTGGAATCTGATCTGATGCTTTCAAAATGGCAAGATTTCCCACGACTTTGTTGCTCTTTCATGCTAACTGATGTAAAATCTTCATGTGTTTTTGGCAGATCACAAACCTCCTCAGACCATTTTCCTACTGCATCTTCAACATAACTTGCCTTATTGTAGAAAGGTTTTCCCTTATATAATGGATCATATATATGTGTCATTAACTTGCTGGAGACAGGCTTGTGTGTGAGTCTGTTTTCTGTGGTAAAAGTCTCATCTGAGAGACTTTGCTCAGATGACAGTGATACTGATTCTGTTTCTGGTATAACAGATGTCAGCTGGCGTAAACTGCCATTTGACTCTCCTAATGAGGTAGTATTTTGAGGGGATGATGGCCTTAACTCAGACAACCAGTAGTCAAGGAAGGACTGTGTGTACTCATTCTCTGATGACAAAGATTCAGCTGATAGATCATGGAATTCATATTGGTTCTTTTCCATAAAAGGTCCTAAAGGTTCATCGGGGGAATCTCGTCTGTTCCCATCAAACAAAGTATCAAGGCATAAATCAGAATAATCCCAGTCCAGCATTATGGAGTCAGGTGAAACTGAGTTATATTCTGAGAAATGCAGATAATCACAATGTTGACATTTGAACTGAGGAATTGGTGAGTCTGGAGATAGGGCACTATACTCATCAAACGAAGCAACAGATTCTGGAGAAGGTGGTCTCACGTCAGTGAACAAGCAGTCTAAATGGAAAAGGTTTCCATCATCTGAACATAATGATTCAGGGGATAGTGGTCTATACTCTGGAAGTGAAGGAATCTCAACCAATTCCCATTCAACTGCATGTGGGGAAGGACCTATAGGTCCAGTGTCAACTGTTTCAGATGGTGGTATAAGAGTGTCGCTATGACATTCTAGTACAGTATGATCAGTGATTCTTGAGTGTGAGAATGAAGAATCTTCTACTGTTTTGTAATCTGATCTACTTTGACAATTGTAAGACTTCCCTAAGCTATGTTGTTCTTCGATGCTGACTGTTCTTAAATCTCCATATTTTTGTGGTGTATCGTAAACCACGTCAGACAGTTTCTCTAGTGTGCATTCAAAGAATCCTGGTTCACTACAAAATTTTTTTCCCTTATAACATGGATCATACATATTTGTGTATGTTGTGTAATCTGAGAGACTTTGTTCAGATGATATTGATTCAGGAGTGATTGGTTTGAGCTGGATAAAATCTTTTTCTGACTCATGTAATTGTGCAATATCTTCAGGAGATGGTGGTTTCAATTCAGACAGCCAATACTTCAGGAAAGACTGAGTGTAGTCATTTTCTGATGACAAACGTTCCCCTGATAGAGGTCTCAACTGAAATTGTTTCTCTTCTTCTGAAGACTCTGAAGACTGTTTGAAATGAGTGCTACCTTGTACAACATCAGTGTATGTTTGAGGAGTTGTAGCTGATGGTATCTCTTCTGTGTTTTGTTCATGTTCATATTCTGCGATAAATGAATCTGGTGAATCTGGCCTGTTTTCTGCAAACAGTTCCTCAACACAATATCTGGAATACTCAAGGTCAGAACATACTGATTCAGGGGAGCATGATCTGCCTCCTGAGGATAGTAAATAATGACCGCAAAAGTGCTTTCCAAATTGGGGAGTTGGAGAGTCAGGAGAAAGGGGTCTATACTCATTGAACAATGCAACTGACTCAGGTGAAGATGGTCTAGACTCTAAAAACAAGACTTCCCGGACTAAAAAAATATCAGTGGAAGATACTGATTCTGGTGACAGTGGTCTGTATTTCAATAGCATGTTATTGAAGGACTCATGGAATTCACTGTTAAATACAACGGAATCAGGGGAATCTGGTCTGATCTCATCAAACAAAGTATCAAGGCATAAATCAGAACACACTGAGTCTGAAGTTATGGATGCAGGAGAAGGTGACCTATTACCAGAGGAATCCAGACAGTCATGGCAATATTCAAATTGGAATTGAGGAATCTGTGAGTCTGGTGATAGGGGTGTATACTCATCAAATGATACACCAGATTGTGGAGAAGGTGGTCTCATGTCAATGAATGTATGGTCTAGATGTAAAGGGTTTCCATCATCCGAATTTAGTGATTCAGGGGACAGATGTCTATACTCTGAAGGAGGAGACCACTGGACAAGTTCCCACTCTACTGACACGTGGGAGGTAGCTAGGTTTCGTGCCTCCTGTGGCCCTGATGTTAACAAATGAGTGTACTCTTTCAACTCTGCATTTTCCTCTTCACTATGGTATGTTGGAGAGGAATTTTCTTGCAATGCATCTTCTAGTAAAGCCTTATCAATTGTAGACAATTCAGTTTCACCATGTTTGGTTGCTTCAGAAGAACATTTTCCAATGCTGGGTTTAATAACGTGAAGTACCTCAATATTACTAGAAGAATCTCTCTGATGTTCCATAACTTGTCTACCTTGCCATATTTCAGCTATGACCGTCTTACTCCTGTAGCTATTTCCTTTGTACACAGGATCATACATATGGCACATCAATTTGCATGGGACTGCCTTGTATTCTGGAACCAATGCCATGCCTTCACAAACATCCAATATCACCTGTGATTTTTCAGATTTTTCTAGTTTGTTAAAGTTTGTGGAGACTGACTTAGCTCCACTCTGAGTTACATCTGAATGACATACATCGCTCTCACCCCCAGAACAGATGGAATGAGGTGAACAAAATCTGAACTCACTGAACAGGTCCAGACCTTTCTCCTCCCGGTCTATATCTGACATCACAGATTCAGGTGAAGAATATCTCTCTACTGTTGGCGTGTACACAGGCAGACCAAGAACATATTGGGAAACCGGTGAGTCAGGAGAGAGAGGCCTATACTCATCTAAAGATGTGGTAGATTCAGGGGACAACATTCTAAATTCAGAGAACCAGTGCTCAAGGAAAGACTCCAAACATTGAGACTCTGATGTTAGTGATTCAGGTGAAAGTGCTCTGAGACTGCATGGTATCTCTTCACATTCTTTATCTACATGCTCTGACAACCCTGAATCAGGAGACTCGGGTCTATCCTCATTAAACAATGCATTACGACATAAATCAGTACACTCCCTGTCTGAAGTCCCTGAAGTCCCTGACTCAGGGACTTCAGACAGGGAGCTTGATCTTGCTCCTGAAAACATTAAATAATAGTCCAAACTTTGGTCTCCATATTGGGGAATTGGTGAGTCAGGGGAGAGGGGTCTATTCTCATTAAACGATGCATCAGATTCAGGTGATGATAGTCTGGATTCTGACAATAAAAACTCCAGGAATGAAAAGTTATCCAATGAAGTTACAGATTCTGGTAAAGGAAGTCTGTCTTTTAACAACATTACATTGAAAGGTTCTCTAAATGCCCTGTCAAGTACAATGGAATCAGGTGAGTCGGGTCTGTCCTCATCAAGCAAGCCAACAAAGCATGTATCAGAACCTTCCCAGTCTGAAGTTGCAGACCCAGGGGAAGATGATCTGTTACCAGACAGATCCAGACAATCATCACAATACCAAGAGTTGAACTGAGGAATTGGTGAGTCTGGAGATAGGGATCTATACTCATCAGATAATGCAACAGATACTGGAGAATGTGGTGTTGTGTCAGTGAACATGTGGTATAGATAGGAAAGGTGTCCATCATCTGAATTTAGTGATTCATGGGACAGCAGCCTGTACACTGGAAGTGAAGCAAATTGTACAAACCCCCCATCTACTGAGACTTGGGAGAAACCAGGTTTGTTCATCTCTATTGGCCAAGATCTGGTCAAATCCATTTTACTCTCTTCGTTATAGTATGATAGTGAGGAATCCTCATGTACTACCTCTTCAAGTAAAGGTTTATCACTTTTTGACCTTTCAGTCAGACCCAATAAAGTTGTATGAGAGGAACATTCAAGGCTGGGTTTACTTACATGATGCGACATGATGCCAGACGAATCTCTCTGATGTTCCATTAATTCAGTACTTTTACATCTTTCAACTTCATGATCCAATACAACTTCCTCAATCCTGGAGCCCTCTACTTTGTACATTGAGTCATACATATGGCTCATCAATTTGCAAGGGACTATTTTGTAAAACAGACTGTATTCTGGAACCAATGCCTTTTCTTCACAAGTGTCTAATATCACCTGTAATGAAGGTCGCTCTGTACATTGCTCATTTGGGAATGTTACTGACTGCCGATTAGAGATTGACTGCTGTAACATAGCTTCACTGTGAGTTAACCCTGAATTATCTATCATTTCTTCAATTTCAGAGCAGATGGAATCAGGTGAAAAGGGTCTGACCACACTAAACAAGTCACCCAGACCTTCAAAACTGGAAGATATGGAATATGGAGACAAGGACCTGTTATGAAACAACCTTTCAAGTTCAAAGTCCGATAGAACTGACTGTGGAGAATCTGGTCTAGTCTCTTCAAACAAGTTTTCAAGACATAAATCAGTATATTCCCAGTCTGAAGTTGCTGATTCTGGTGAAAACGTCATGTTTCTTGAAAAGTCAACATCATAACCACAATACTGAGACCTGAACTGTGGAACAGGTGAGTCAGGAGAGAGGGGCCTACATTCATCTTGAGATGCAATGGATTCAGGGGACCGTGGTCTTAACTCAGTGATCCAACAGTCAAGGGAGGCCTGAGTGTACACTTCATCTGATGATAATGATTCAGGTGAAACAGCCCTGTATTCCACTGTTTTCTCTGTAAAGGAAGAATCTGCTTGTTTTACGTGGCCAATGCCTCTCACAATATCTGCATATGTAAAAGATTTTGCGACTGCAGAAGGTCTGAGCATAGTTAGAGGTATACTATTCTGTTCAGCTTCAACGTGTGATGTGAATGAATCTGGTGAGTCTGGTCTGTTTTCATCAAACAACTCCTCAAGGCAATATCCAGAGTACTCGAGGTCTGACATTGTTGACAGAGGTGATGAGGGTCTACTTTCAGAGTATTGTAAATAATAGTTACAATGTTGATTCTTCAGGTGGGCAAATGCCATGTGAGGAGACACACAATGCTGCCCATCTGATCCCACAGAATCTGGGGAGGATGGTCTAAAGTCTGCCAACCAGCCCTGAAGAAGTGAAAAATCTAAATCGGAAGATACGGAATCTGGAGACAAGGACCTGTTATGAAACAACCTTTCAAGTTCAAAGTCCGATAGAACTGACTGTGGAGAATCTGGTCTAGTCTCTTCAAACAAGTTTTCAAGACATAAATCAGTATATTCCCAGTCTGAAGTTGCTGATTCTGGTGAAAACGTCATGTTTCTTGAAAAGTCAACATCATAACCACAATACTGAGACCTGAACTGTGGAACAGGTGAGTCAGGAGAGAGGGGCCTACATTCATCTTGAGATGCAATGGATTCAGGGGACCGTGGTCTTAACTCAGTGATCCAACAGTCAAGGGAGGCCTGAGTGTACTCTTCATCTGATGATAATGATTCAGGTGAAACAGCCCTGTATTCCACTGTTTTCTCTGTAAAGGAAGAATCTGCTTGTTTTACGTGGCCAATGCCTCTCACAATATTTGCATATGTAAAAGATTTTGGGACTGCAGAAGGTCTGAGCATAGTTAGAGGTATACTATTCTGTTCAGCTTCAACGTGTGATGTGAATGAATCTGGTGAGTCTGGTCTGTTTTCATCAAACAACTCCTCAAGGCAATATCCAGAGTACTCGAAGTCTGACATTGTTGACAGAGGTGATGAGGGTCTACTTTCAGAGTATTGTAAATAATAGTTACAATGTTGATTCTTCAGGTGGGCAAATACCATGTGAGGAGACACACAATGCTGCCCATCTGATCCCACAGAATCTGGGGAGGATGGTCTAAAGTCTGCCAACCAGCCCTGAAGAAGTGAAAAATCTAAATCGGAAGATACGGAATCTGGAGACAAGGACCTGTTATGAAACAACCTTTCAAGTTCAAAGTCCGATAGAACTGACTGTGGAGAATCTGGTCTAGTCTCTTCAAACAAGTTTTCAAGATATAAATCAGTATATTCCCAGTCTGAAGTTGCTGATTCTGGTGAAAACGACCTGTTTCTTGAAAAGTCAACATCATAACCACAATACTGAGACCTGAACTGTGGAACAGGTGAGTCAGGAGAGAGGGGCCTACATTCATCTTGAGATGCAATGGATTCAGGGGACCGTGGTCTTAACTCAGTGATCCAACAGTCAAGGGAGGCCTGAGTGTACTCTTCATCTGATGATAATGATTCAGATGAAAAAGCCCTGAATTCCACTGTTTTCTCTGTAAAGGCAGAATCTGCTTGTTTTACGTGGCCAATGCCTCTCACAACATCTGCATATGTAAAAGATTTTGCGACTGCAGAAGGTCTGAGCATAGTTAGAGGTACACTACTCTGTTCAGCTTCAACGTGTGATGTGAATGAATCTGGTGAGTCTGGTCTGTTTTCATCAAACAACTCCTCAAGGCAATATCCAGAGTACTCGAGGTCTGACATTGTTGACAGAGGTGATGAGGGTCTACTTTCAGAGTATTGTAAATAATAGTTACAATGTTGATTCTTCAGGTGGGCAAATGTCATGTGAGGAGACACACAATGCTGCCCATCTGATCCCACAGAATCTGGGGAGGATGGTCTAAAGTCTGCCAACCAGCCCTGAAGAAGTGAAAAATCTAAATCGGAAGATACGGAATCTGGAGACAAGGACCTGTTATGAAACAACCTTTCAAGTTCAAAGTCCGATAGAACTGACTGTGGAGAATCTGGTCTAGTCTCTTCAAACAAGTTTTCAAGACATAAATCAGTATATTCCCAGTCTGAAGTTGCTGATTCTGGTGAAAACGTCATGTTTCTTGAAAAGTCAACATCATAACCACAATACTGAAACCTGAACTGTGGAACAGGTGAGTCAGGAGAGAGGGGCCTACATTCATCTTGAGATGCAATGGATTCAGGGGACCGTGGTCTTAACTCAGTGATCCAACAGTCAAGGGAGGCCTGAGTGTACACTTCATCTGATGATAATGATTCAGGTGAAACAGCCCTGTATTCCACTGTTTTCTCTGTAAAGGAAGAATCTGCTTGTTTTACGTGGCCAATGCCTCTCACAATATCTGCATATGTAAAAGATTTTGCGACTGCAGAAGGTCTGAGCATAGTTAGAGGTATACTATTCTGTTCAGCTTCAACGTGTGATGTGAATGAATCTGGTGAGTCTGGTCTGTTTTCATCAAACAACTCCTCAAGGCAATATCCAGAGTACTCGAGGTCTGACATTGTTGACAGAGGTGATGAGGGTCTACTTTCAGAGTATTGTAAATAATAGTTACAATGTTGATTCTTCAGGTGGGCAAATGCCATGTGAGGAGACACACAATGCTGCCCATCTGATCCCACAGAATCTGGGGAGGATGGTCTAAAGTCTGCCAACCAGCCCTGAAGAAGTGAAAAATCTAAATCGGAAGATACGGAATCTGGAGACAAGGACCTGTTATGAAACAACCTTTCAAGTTCAAAGTCCGATAGAAGTGACTGTGGAGAATCTGGTCTAGTCTCTTCAAACAAGTTTTCAAGACATAAATCAGTATATTCCCAGTCTGAAGTTGCTGATTCTGGTGAAAACGTCATGTTTCTTGAAAAGTCAACATCATAACCACAATACTGAGACCTGAACTGTGGAACAGGTGAGTCAGGAGAGAGGGGCCTACATTCATCTTGAGATGCAATGGATTCAGGGGACCGTGGTCTTAACTCAGTGATCCAACAGTCAAGGGAGGCCTGAGTGTACACTTCATCTGATGATAATGATTCAGGTGAAACAGCCCTGTATTCCACTGTTTTCTCTGTAAAGGAAGAATCTGCTTGTTTTACGTGGCCAATGCCTCTCACAATATCTGCATATGTAAAAGATTTTGCGACTGCAGAAGGTCTGAGCATAGTTAGAGGTATACTATTCTGTTCAGCTTCAACGTGTGATGTGAATGAATCTGGTGAGTCTGGTCTGTTTTCATCAAACAACTCCTCAAGGCAATATCCAGAGTACTCGAGGTCTGACATTGTTGACAGAGGTGATGAGGGTCTACTTTCAGAGTATTGTAAATAATAGTTACAATGTTGATTCTTCAGGTGGGCAAATGCCATGTGAGGAGACACACAATGCTGCCCATCTGATCCCACAGAATCTGGGGAGGATGGTCTAAAGTCTGCCAACCAGCCCTGAAGAAGTGAAAAATCTAAATCGGAAGATACGGAATCTGGAGACAAGGACCTGTTATGAAACAACCTTTCAAGTTCAAAGTCCGATAGAACTGACTGTGGAGAATCTGGTCTAGTCTCTTCAAACAAGTTTTCAAGACATAAATCAGTATATTCCCAGTCTGAAGTTGCTGATTCTGGTGAAAACGACATGTTTCTTGAAAAGACAACATCATAACCACAATACTGAGACCTGAACTGTGGAACAGGTGAGTCAGGAGAGAGGGGCCTACATTCATCTTGAGATGCAATGGATTCAGGGGACCGTGGTCTTAACTCAGTGATCCAACAGTCAAGGGAGGCCTGAGTGTACACTTCATCTGATGATAATGATTCAGGTGAAACAGCCCTGTATTCCACTGTTTTCTCTGTAAAGGAAGAATCTGCTTGTTTTACGTGGCCAATGCCTCTCACAACATCTGCATATGTAAAAGATTTTGCGACTGCAGAAGGTCTGAGCATAGTTAGAGGTACACTACTCTGTTCAGCTTCAACGTGTGATGTGAATGAATCTGGTGAGTCTGGTCTGTTTTCATCAAACAACTCCTCAAGGCAATATCCAGAGTACTCGAGGTCTGACATTGTTGACAGAGGTGATGAGGGTCTACTTTCAGAGTATTGTAAATAATAGTTACAATGTTGATTCTTCAGGTGGGCAAATGCCATGTGAGGAGACACACAATGCTGCCCATCTGATCCCACAGAATCTGGGGAGGATGGTCTAAAGTCTGCCAACCAGCCCTGAAGAAGTGAAAAATCTAAATCGGAAGATACGGAATCTGGAGACAAGGACCTGTTATGAAACAACCTTTCAAGTTCAAAGTCCGATAGAACTGACTGTGGAGAATCTGGTCTAGTCTCTTCAAACAAGTTTTCAAGACATAAATCAGTATATTCCCAGTCTGAAGTTGCTGATTCTGGTGAAAACGACATGTTTCTTGAAAAGACAACATCATAACCACAATACTGAGACCTGAACTGTGGAACAGGTGAGTCAGGAGAGAGGGGCCTACATTCATCTTGAGATGCAATGGATTCAGGGGACCGTGGTCTTAACTCAGTGATCCAACAGTCAAGGGAGGCCTGAGTGTACTCTTCATCTGATGATAATGATTCAGATGAAAAAGCCCTGAATTCCACTGTTTTCTCTGTAAAGGTAGAATCTGCTTGTTTTACGTGGCCAATGCCTCTCACAACATCTGCATATGTAAAAGATTTTGCGACTGCAGAAGGTCTGAGCATAGTTAGAGGTACACTACTCTGTTCAGCTTCAACGTGTGATGTGAATGAATCTGGTGAGTCTGGTCTGTTTTCATCAAACAACTCCTCAAGGCAATATCCAGAGTACTCGAGGTCTGACATTGTTGACAGAGGTGATGAGGGTCTACTTTCAGAGTATTGTAAATAATAGTTACAATGTTGATTCTTCAGGTGGGCAAATGCCATGTGAGGAGACACACAATGCTGCCCATCTGATCCCACAGAATCTGGGGAGGATGGTCTAAAGTCTGCCAACCAGCCCTGAAGAAGTGAAAAATCTAAATCGGAAGATACGGAATCTGGAGACAAGGACCTGTTATGAAACAACCTTTCAAGTTCAAAGTCCGATAGAAGTGACTGTGGAGAATCTGGTCTAGTCTCTTCAAACAAGTTTTCAAGACATAAATCAGTATATTCCCAGTCTGAAGTTGCTGATTCTGGTGAAAACGACATGTTTCTTGAAAAGACAACATCATAACCACAATACTGAGACCTGAACTGTGGAACAGGTGAGTCAGGAGAGAGGGGCCTACATTCATCTTGAGATGCAATGGATTCAGGGGACCGTGGTCTTAACTCAGTGATCCAACAGTCAAGGGAGGCCTGAGTGTACTCTTCATCTGATGATAATGATTCAGATGAAAAAGCCCTGAATTCCACTGTTTTCTCTGTAAAGGCAGAATCTGCTTGTTTTACGTGGCCAATGCCTCTCACAACATCTGCATATGTAAAAGATTTTGCGACTGCAGAAGGTCTGAGCATAGTTAGAGGTACACTACTCTGTTCAGCTTCAACGTGTGATGTGAATGAATCTGGTGAGTCTGGTCTGTTTTCATCAAACAACTCCTCAAGGCAATATCCAGAGTACTCGAGGTCTGACATTGTTGACAGAGGTGATGAGGGTCTACTTTCAGAGTATTGTAAATAATAGTTACAATGTTGATTCTTCAGGTGGGCAAATGTCATGTGAGGAGACACACAATGCTGCCCATCTGATCCCACAGAATCTGGGGAGGATGGTCTAAAGTCTGCCAACCAGCCCTGAAGAAGTGAAAAATCTAAATCGGAAGATACGGAATCTGGAGACAAGGACCTGTTATGAAACAACCTTTCAAGTTCAAAGTCCGATAGAAGTGACTGTGGAGAATCTGGTCTAGTCTCTTCAAACAAGTTTTCAAGACATAAATCAGTATATTCCCAGTCTGAAGTTGCTGATTCTGGTGAAAACGTCATGTTTCTTGAAAAGTCAACATCATAACCACAATACTGAGACCTGAACTGTGGAACAGGTGAGTCAGGAGAGAGGGGCCTACATTCATCTTGAGATGCAATGGATTCAGGGGACCGTGGTCTTAACTCAGTGATCCAACAGTCAAGGGAGGCCTGAGTGTACACTTCATCTGATGATAATGATTCAGGTGAAACAGCCCTGTATTCCACTGTTTTCTCTGTAAAGGAAGAATCTGCTTGTTTTACGTGGCCAATGCCTCTCACAATATCTGCATATGTAAAAGATTTTGCGACTGCAGAAGGTCTGAGCATAGTTAGAGGTATACTATTCTGTTCAGCTTCAACGTGTGATGTGAATGAATCTGGTGAGTCTGGTCTGTTTTCATCAAACAACTCCTCAAGGCAATATCCAGAGTACTCGAGGTCTGACATTGTTGACAGAGGTGATGAGGGTCTACTTTCAGAGTATTGTAAATAATAGTTACAATGTTGATTCTTCAGGTGGGCAAATGCCATGTGAGGAGACACACAATGCTGCCCATCTGATCCCACAGAATCTGGGGAGGATGGTCTAAAGTCTGCCAACCAGCCCTGAAGAAGTGAAAAATCTAAATCGGAAGATACGGAATCTGGAGACAAGGACCTGTTATGAAACAACCTTTCAAGTTCAAAGTCCGATAGAACTGACTGTGGAGAATCTGGTCTAGTCTCTTCAAACAAGTTTTCAAGACATAAATCAGTATATTCCCAGTCTGAAGTTGCTGATTCTGGTGAAAACGTCATGTTTCTTGAAAAGTCAACATCATAACCACAATACTGAGACCTGAACTGTGGAACAGGTGAGTCAGGAGAGAGGGGCCTACATTCATCTTGAGATGCAATGGATTCAGGGGACCGTGGTCTTAACTCAGTGATCCAACAGTCAAGGGAGGCCTGAGTGTACACTTCATCTGATGATAATGATTCAGGTGAAACAGCCCTGTATTCCACTGTTTTCTCTGTAAAGGAAGAATCTGCTTGTTTTACGTGGCCAATGCCTCTCACAATATCTGCATATGTAAAAGATTTTGCGACTGCAGAAGGTCTGAGCATAGTTAGAGGTATACTATTCTGTTCAGCTTCAACGTGTGATGTGAATGAATCTGGTGAGTCTGGTCTGTTTTCATCAAACAACTCCTCAAGGCAATATCCAGAGTACTCGAGGTCTGACATTGTTGACAGAGGTGATGAGGGTCTACTTTCAGAGTATTGTAAATAATAGTTACAATGTTGATTCTTCAGGTGGGCAAATGCCATGTGAGGAGACACACAATGCTGCCCATCTGATCCCACAGAATCTGGGGAGGATGGTCTAAAGTCTGCCAACCAGCCCTGAAGAAGTGAAAAATCTAAATCGGAAGATACGGAATCTGGAGACAAGGACCTGTTATGAAACAACCTTTCAAGTTCAAAGTCCGATAGAACTGACTGTGGAGAATCTGGTCTAGTCTCTTCAAACAAGTTTTCAAGACATAAATCAGTATATTCCCAGTCTGAAGTTGCTGATTCTGGTGAAAACGACATGTTTCTTGAAAAGACAACATCATAACCACAATACTGAGACCTGAACTGTGGAACAGGTGAGTCAGGAGAGAGGGGCCTACATTCATCTTGAGATGCAATGGATTCAGGGGACCGTGGTCTTAACTCAGTGATCCAACAGTCAAGGGAGGCCTGAGTGTACTCTTCATCTGATGATAATGATTCAGATGAAAAAGCCCTGAATTCCACTGTTTTCTCTGTAAAGGCAGAATCTGCTTGTTTTACGTGGCCAATGCCTCTCACAACATCTGCATATGTAAAAGATTTTGCGACTGCAGAAGGTCTGAGCATAGTTAGAGGTACACTACTCTGTTCAGCTTCAACGTGTGATGTGAATGAATCTGGTGAGTCTGGTCTGTTTTCATCAAACAACTCCTCAAGGCAATATCCAGAGTACTCGAGGTCTGACATTGTTGACAGAGGTGATGAGGGTCTACTTTCAGAGTATTGTAAATAATAGTTACAATGTTGATTCTTCAGGTGGGCAAATGCCATGTGAGGAGACACACAATGCTGCCCATCTGATCCCACAGAATCTGGGGAGGATGGTCTAAAGTCTGCCAACCAGCCCTGAAGAAGTGAAAAATCTAAATCGGAAGATACGGAATCTGGAGACAAGGACCTGTTATGAAACAACCTTTCAAGTTCAAAGTCCGATAGAACTGACTGTGGAGAATCTGGTCTAGTCTCTTCAAACAAGTTTTCAAGACATAAATCAGTATATTCCCAGTCTGAAGTTGCTGATTCTGGTGAAAACGTCATGTTTCTTGAAAAGTCAACATCATAACCACAATACTGAGACCTGAACTGTGGAACAGGTGAGTCAGGAGAGAGGGGCCTACATTCATCTTGAGATGCAATGGATTCAGGGGACCGTGGTCTTAACTCAGTGATCCAACAGTCAAGGGAGGCCTGAGTGTACACTTCATCTGATGATAATGATTCAGGTGAAACAGCCCTGTATTCCACTGTTTTCTCTGTAAAGGAAGAATCTGCTTGTTTTACGTGGCCAATGCCTCTCACAATATCTGCATATGTAAAAGATTTTGGGACTGCAGAAGGTCTGAGCATAGTTAGAGGTATACTATTCTGTTCAGCTTCAACGTGTGATGTGAATGAATCTGGTGAGTCTGGTCTGTTTTCATCAAACAACTCCTCAAGGCAATATCCAGAGTACTCGAGGTCTGACATTGTTGACAGAGGTGATGAGGGTCTACTTTCAGAGTATTGTAAATAATAGTTACAATGTTGATTCTTCAGGTGGGCAAATGCCATGTGAGGAGACACACAATGCTGCCCATCTGATCCCACAGAATCTGGGGAGGATGGTCTAAAGTCTGCCAACCAGCCCTGAAGAAGTGAAAAATCTAAATCGGAAGATACGGACTCTGGAGACAAGGACCTGTTATGAAACAACCTTTCAAGTTCAAAGTCCGATAGAACTGACTGTGGAGAATCTGGTCTAGTCTCTTCAAACAAGTTTTCAAGACATAAATCAGTATATTCCCAGTCTGAAGTTGCTGATTCTGGTGAAAACGACATGTTTCTTGAAAAGACAACATCATAACCACAATACTGAGACCTGAACTGTGGAACAGGTGAGTCAGGAGAGAGGGGCCTACATTCATCTTGAGATGCAATGGATTCAGGGGACCGTGGTCTTAACTCAGTGATCCAACAGTCAAGGGAGGCCTGAGTGTACTCTTCATCTGATGATAATGATTCAGGTGAAACAGCCCTGTATTCCACTGTTTTCTCTGTAAAGGAAGAATCTGCTTGTTTTACGTGGCCAATGCCTCTCACAATATCTGCATATGTAAAAGATTTTGGGACTGCAGAAGGTCTGAGCATAGTTAGAGGTATACTATTCTGTTCAGCTTCAACGTGTGATGTGAATGAATCTGGTGAGTCTGGTCTGTTTTCATCAAACAACTCCTCAAGGCAATATCCAGAGTACTCGAGGTCTGACATTGTTGACAGAGGTGATGAGGGTCTACTTTCAGAGTATTGTAAATAATAGTTACAATGTTGATTCTTCAGGTGGGCAAATGTCATGTGAGAAGACACACAATGCTGCCCATCTGATCCCACAGAATCTGGGGAGGATGGTCTAAAGTCTGCCAACCAGCCCTGAAGAAGTGAAAAATCTAAATCGGAAGATACGGAATCTGGAGACAAGGACCTGTTATGAAACAACCTTTCAAGTTCAAAGTCCGATAGAACTGACTGTGGAGAATCTGGTCTAGTCTCTTCAAACAAGTTTTCAAGACATAAATCAGTATATTCCCAGTCTGAAGTTGCTGATTCTGGTGAAAACGACCTGTTTCTTGAAAAGACAACATCATAACCACAATACTGAGACCTGAACTGTGGAACAGGTGAGTCAGGAGAGAGGGGCCTACATTCATCTTGAGATGCAATGGATTCAGGGGACCGTGGTCTTAACTCAGTGATCCAACAGTCAAGGGAGGCCTGAGTGTACTCTTCATCCGATGATAATGATTCAGGTGAAACAGCCCTGAATTCCACTATTTTCTCTGTAAAGGCAGAATCTGCTTGTTTTACGTGGCCAATGCCTCTCACAACATCTGCATATGTAAAAGATTTTGCGACTGCAGAAGGTCTGAGCATAGTTAGAGGTACACTACTCTGTTCAGCTTCAACATGTGAAGGGAATAGATCTGGTGATTCCAAGGATGCCGTGGATCCAGGGGATTGTGGTTCTACCTTTTCTATTCCATACTCACATAAGGTCTGACCGTAGTCTGCATTAGTAGGTTCAGCACCAACATCTACTTTGGCAGATGTCAGAGACATCAGTTCTGGAAATTCCAATATGTATTTTGGTCTTTCAATGAAGTTGAAGACCATTGGCAGTCTATTGCATGTGCGGCAAGTATCTAAATATGGCCTGGGATATTCAACATCTGAAAAAGATTTCTCTTGTCTATGAGGGCAGGAGAGGGGAATTGGTGAATCACGCGATAGAAAATTATCGTCACAAACTGATTCAGGAGAACTAGGTCTTTTCTCATCAAGCATTTCCCCAAGAAAACATCTAGAATACTCAACTTCTGATATCATTGACAGTGGGGATGAAGGTGTACTTCTACAGTTTTGCAAATAATGATTTAGCTGTGCACAAGTGTAATCAGGAGAGATATATCCCACAGACTCTGGGGAGTATGGCCTGAAGTCTGTCAACCAGTCCTCAATATATGAGGTTCCTGATTCTGGTGACATGGGCCTGTAATTAAACGACTGTTCAAATTCAAACTTTGTTTGAACGGACTCTGGTGAATCTGGTCTGTTCTCCTCTAACTTGCTTTCCAGACATAAATCAGAGTACACCCTATCTGAGGCCAATGATACATGCAAGGAGGACCTCTTTCCCAATAAGTTCAGATAATATTCACCAAATTGAGTTCTGAATTGAGGAATTGGTGAGTCAGGAGAGAGGGGTCTATACTCATCTACTGATATCATGGATTCAGGAGACCATGGTCTTATCTGTGAATAGCATTCATGCAAAAATGAGAAACTGTGCTCAGGTAATAGTGATTCAGGAGTCAATGGCCTGTGCTGGTTCAAATCTTCATCTGACTCTCCTGATGACGGTATATATTTAGTAGAGTGTGGTTTTAACTCAGAGAACCAGTACTCAAGGAAAGACTGAGTGCAATCATTCTCTGACTTTGGGGATACAGATGATAGAGGTCTGAATTGAAATGGCTCGTCTTTTCTACCTGAACACCCTGAACGTTCAACATGGGTACCTTGCACAACTTCTGCATATGTAAAAGGTTTTGGAACGGAAACAGGCCTAGTTGGAGATACACGACTCTGTTGAGCTTCAACATGTGATGTAAATGAATCCGGTGAATCTGGCCTGTTTTCATTGAACGACTCCTCATGGCAATATCTAGAGTATTCAAGGTCTGACAGAGGTGACAAGGGTGTAGTTCTAGAATATTGCAAATAATAATCACATTTTAGATGCCTGCAGTGGGAAACTGTCATATCCAGGGAGAAATGCTCCTCAATTGATGTCACAGACTTTGGGGAGGATGGTCTAACCTGTGCCAAACATTCCTGAAGGAGAGAAAAATCTAAATCTGAAGATAATGATTCTGGTGACAAAGGTCTGTGTTTCCATAGATGTTTCTGGGAACCTTTGGATATTAAAGGCTCAAGGACATCCAATTCGCTATCCTCTGCTAATTCCTCACAATCCTCACTATATGCTGAACTATAAAGAGCTGATACCACTGATTGAGGTGATGGTGGATTTCCTCCTGAATACAGTAAATAATAATCACAATGTTGACTCCTGAGTTGGGCTCGGGTTGGTTCAGAGAGCAAGAGTTCAAGGAATGAGAAACTGCACTGAGACATCTGGGATTCTGGTGAAGATGATCTGTCATCCCAATCTGACATTGCTGATTCAGCAGAATAGGACCTGTTCCAAGTAAACGGGTCCTTGGAGTAGTCACCATTTGAATGTACAGGTGTTGAAGGACTACTTCCATTTAAATAGTGGTCACATTGTTCAGAAATGAACTTTGCAACAGGAACAGTATATTTATGTTCACTCACCGAAGCCACTAATTTTGGTGACACAGGCCTGTTTTCCATGTGATGTTGTATTGAAGGTCTGTGTTTATCTGCAAATGTCTCATAGTGAAGGAATCCCGAAATATATGTTGGTATGTGTAACATGTTTGAGTCTGGTGAATCTGGTCGATTCTCAGCAGAAACGTCTTCTACACATACATCTGAATACTCTATGTCTGATATCACAGATTCTGGTGAAGATGATCTGCATGACAAAATGGAAGACTGACTGTCTAAAGTGCCTAAATGTCTAAAGTGAGGTATAGGAGAGTCAGGAGACAGGGGTCTATATTCATAAAGTGATGCTATGGACTGGGGTGAATCTACTCTTTCCTCTTGGCACATTTCTTCAAGACAGTAACCAGAATAATCCCAGTCTGAAGTTAATGAAATAGTTGAAGCTGACCTATTTCCTGAGAAGAGCAAGTAATAATCACACCATTGGTTTCCATATTGGGGAATTGGTGAGTCTGGAGAAAGGGGTTTGTTGTCATCAAATGACACAACAGATCCCAGAGAAGTTGGCCTCATGTCAGTAAACAAGTGGTCTGAATGTGGAAGACTTCCATCATATGAGCACAGTGAATCAGGGGAGAGTGGTCTATACTCTGGAAAAGAGGAAAATTGGACCAACTCCCAATTTGTTTCAATTTCACTGTCTGAATTAACAAATTCCATAGAACTACCCAATGAATCTTGTTTGCAGGAATGATAATATTCCATTTCCAAGAATACAGATTCTGGGGAATCTGGTCTTTCTTGTGCAAAAAGTTCCTCTAGACATACATCTGAGTACTCCAGGTCTGAATAGATTGACTCAATTGAGGATGATCTGTGAGAACACACAGATACTGAATATTCTGGTAATGATGGCCCATACTGTGGAATGGGGGAGTCTGGGGAGAGACGTGCAAATAGGTTAATAGATGTAACTGAGTCAGGCGAAGATGCTCTAGTATTAGGAAACAGATCTTCAAGCCAAAACTCATCATAGTCTATATCTGATGTCATAGGTGAGGATGCTCTGTCCTCTCCCTGTATCACTACACATTCAGGTATAGGTGGACTATACTCAGGTACTGGAGAATCAGGTGACAGTGACCTGTACTCATTCATAGACTCATAGGACTCAGGCGAATCAGAACAAAGGTCATCAGAGAACACTAAGGGGGAGCGTGAACTTACCACACTGTCCAAGCCTTCCAAACCAAACACTGGCTTTTCATAGTCATATATATCTGATTGATAAGGAGGTACTTTATTTTCAATGACAGTAGACATTAAACTGAAAGAGTCTGGAGATAAAACCCTCTTTTGCCCCAGAGGAGAGTCAGGTGACATTGCCCTATAATCACTAAGTGACATCACAGATTCAGGGGATGATAGTCTAGCTATAGGGTCAGTCACCATCCATGCTTGTACAGGGGAGAAACCCCTTTCATAAACAGGTGAAAATGAGCCACACCCCTTTTCAGATGCCAATGAATCTGGGGTAAAAGGCCTGTATCCTATAAAACTGGATTGTAGTGTTAAATCTTCTTCAGGTGACTGCGGTGTGAGTTGGGTGATGGGCACGAAAAGGCTAGAAGTGACAGCCTTAGGCTCAGAGATGTAGGATGTCTTTGCCCTGACTATTATATAGTCACTGTCTGGAGTAATAGAATAGAAACTAGGGTGCCTATCAGTTGAGTCACTGGCCATCTGAGCAGGGCCACTGGTCAGACAATGTGGCAAAATGTTCCTTTGTACATTCATTTGAATGGGTCTAGTATGTTCCACCATGCTGTACTTGGCTGTAGCAATAGTGGGCTTGGTGGAGTGGACATCATATAATTTTGAAACCTCTTGAGGTTCATCAATGAAGGGCATGTTTTCTGGGTGGGCATCACTGCACTCTTGGGATTTTGTATTTTCTTCCTGTTCACCTGACTTGAAGAGTTTGAGGCCCATATCCATAGTTGAAACCTGAGGGGTATTGTCATGACCATACAGTACACTGTAGAAGTGGGCTGTGATCTCATCTATATGCTTCTGAGAGACCCTGCCTTTCTGATCTATGTTGTCTTCAGCCATGGCTGGGCGGTCCTCTGGTGGCAAGGTTAACTGGCTAGGGCCAGAGACTCCTCTGGCAATGGTTTTAGCTGACCTGGTGTCACCTTTGGGAGTGAGGGTAAAAGATGCGGTGGAGACATAAGAACCAAGCTGTGGTGTATCCCTAAACCCATCCCAAAGCTCATTGAAGTCTGTCTCAGCTTGGTCTGATTCAGATAGGCTCAGACCAAAGTCTCTAACAGATATAGGTGAGGATACCCTCAAAGGGTCAGGTGATTGCAACAACTCATCTTCACTGACACCTTGTTTCAGTGGTGAGGTTTGGCAGCAGTCATCTTGGACTTGGCACTCAGTGCCACCTTGCAATGACCTGGTGGAATGAACTTCAACACTGCGGTAACCTTGATGGTCTTTCACTCTGTACTGGGGGTCATACAACTGAGATGCTGGCCTCCACAGTGCCGCTTCTTTTGAGCAGGGAGGTGGACTTACTTGCTCATCAATGTTGTCATAATTTGTAGATTCTCGTGTAATTACATCCTCTGAAGTCCACAGGTTAGGGTTCAATTCACTGTAAAACACAAAAAGGTTGGGTCATAAAATGTCATTCAGCGTAAATGTCATGTTGAGGCACTAATCTAACTGGACTGAGATTTAGAGATCATTTGGAATGAATAATTTACTGTGGGATCTCAAGCTCCTCCAACAGGTCACCGTGCATGCTCTCTGAGTGGGTGTGTCCAATAGGCTCCGCCCAAGAAGGAATATCCAGTAGGGAAGCTACTGATAGGTCCTCTTCAGAAACAGCTGGGGGCGGTCTGCGGTCTGACTCCACCCTCCGCACCAGTCTGGGGCTATCTACATCCTCTTGCACTGAAGATAGGGCTACCGACACTGACAGTGAAAAACACATATACATGTGTGTACACGTGTGAACACACACACACACACACACACACACACACACACAAACACAAAAGTAAGTTACTATTTATTTTGCACGGCACAGCCTGTAACACTACAGTATAAAGATTTTTTTAATAATTTTATTAATCCTGTACTTAATTTCGCCATTTTCTGAATTGTTGAACACCTGTTACACTGCTCTCTATGGGCTGGAACCTTCAACTGTGTTGCAGGCCACACCTCAATCAGTGATGTCAGGGCAAGTGTTTCACTTTTGTCAGCATCGAATGCTTTGTGATCAGAAAACTGTCACCCCCAAGTAGAGATGGGTAATCTGTTACCACAGACACACACCCCTATTCGTTCTCACTCCCCATCCCACTTTTTTTACATTTTTCAAAATTGTGTGCGAGATGGAGACTGGCTGAAAACAGTTCATGCACTCTTTACTACCTTCACTGTGATCCAGTGTCTTCTCTATCTCCGCATAGGTTCTAGATGTTTGCTCTTGAACTGACTTGTTCATCTGGGTTTCAATGAGATGGACAATGTCCATACGATTGATCTTGGTCAGTCTCTTAATCAGACAGTCCTCTGTGGAAGGATAAGTCACAGAGATAGGCATTAGAGTGAAAAGCATTCAATCAACACAGAAGAAAATGCTTAATAAATATTTTGCACAACTTAAGAAAAATGTCGAATTAAATCAAGTCAAAACTGTAGAAGAAATTCTTTACAGGCAAGCTTTATTCACCTTTGTCACCAAGTAACATTGATAGAAAAGTTATTGCATCTAACTGGCGGCATACTAAAAGTGAAATGAGTGTCCATGGTAAATAAGAATGAGAATTGAATGTAAGGTTATACTTGATCTGACATCCTTGACACTGAATTTATTAATACAGGTATATATACCAATTATTTGGAAGGTTCAAGAGCATGGGACAGTTTAAAGGAATACACTGACTTTTTTGGGAAATTTGCTCATTGGTTATGATAGGAGAACCACCAAAATCATTTATTGTGCCTGCGGTTAATATGTCTGTCCTGTGGACATGCTAATGCATTAGCATACAGTGCGTTAATTACGTGCCATTAGGCAACTAACATTGTCTAACATAAGGCAGACTTTGAGTAATTCAGAGATTTTTCCCATGGCGCAGCCGAGGGCATCACAAGGCAAATTCGGGTAAGGCAGTCAGGCAGTCAGTCAGGCAGTCAGTCAGGCTGTCAGTCAGTCAGGTAACAGTGAGATGATGCGCTTCGTAAGATGGCCTCTAGAGGGCGTTTTTGACTGTGCGATGCAGTGTTTCCCATACAGAGGCACAAAATCAAAAGTTGGTCAATGTTTAGAAATGGATCTAAATCGATCTCTAATGCACCTGATATGCGCATCACGTCATGTCTGTAATTGAAGATGTACAGACAGCAGACCAGAAGCAATGAACTCAAGCCACAGAGTCTCCCGGTGTGAAAACAAAAGTGAAACAGTTAGTAACAGGGATTTGCAGACAGTAACTCGTCTTCGCTGCCCTACAAACTTATGGTAGGTGACGTCATCTTGTGGTATTTAAGTACCGTTAGTGGAATTAGGTAACTTAACTGTGTCGCAGTGCTTCAGTGTATAGAATTGAACATGTGCCGTGGGTCTGTACAGAATCTGTGTTTGTTTTTTTATTTTTTTGCCAATCCTCTCATCACATAAAAGGGTAAGCTGACCAACAGGCCAATTTCCAATTTTTTCAATTTTTGTTTTTTGTCACTGAATTAATAAATTGTTCCAGTTAATGCACACACTAGCATTATTAATAGGATTAGAATGTACTAGCGAAATATAAATCAAATCCGTTAGACCAAAGGACTGTGTACCTGTGGCATGTTTGCCTTCCCGTTCAGCCCAGCGCTGTAGCAGGGCATGGCTCTGCTCTTGGAGGGAGTTGGGGTTCTCTGTTCTCACTATTTGGATCTCATCCTCATTGAATTCCAGCTCCCTTGCCAGCTCTGGAGGAGTGGAAAGACAATACAAAGGATGGAAATGTTCATGGCTCTTGCTCGTGCATGTGCTCACAGATGACCTGTGTTTGATTTGATTTTCCACACTTCTTCAAACGACAAAATACTACTGAAAGCAGTATGTTTTCAGTACTACTGAAAACAATATTTATATGCTTTTGGTAGGCATATAAATATTCTCATATACTCTGCTTTCCTTTAGTTCTGCTCTGAAATACAGAATTTCCAATTTCTAACCAGATGTTCTAGATATTACGTTTTTGTTCTGTTCGCTTAAGTTCCCTTTTCCGAGGTAGTAAGGTCATTCAGTATCATGTAGGGTAAAATGTGTTTATCAGACATCAAAAAAATAAAGCAGCTTGATAACAGGTATTTTTCATTATCATCATCATTATAAACAAACACATACTCCCTATCCCTCAATATTATATTGATTAGGTTTGAATTGAAAACTGCATTCAAAAGGAGAGATGAAAGCAGAATATGATTGCATTATTTGACAGCTTACCAGCCCAGCTGAAGCCAAGAAGATCTGCAATGATAGCTAAGGTCTCCTCTTTTCTGTCAGCATCATCCTGCCAATCCACTAGAAACGCAGCCGGAGCCAAACATGACACTCAATCATAGTAGTTCACAATCCAAGATGTGAAACACCACTGACTATACATTTCAAAGTAAAATTCATATTGCAGGTCCTAGTCATGTACAGTATATTTTGTAAGGGTAAATGCAAAACAATTGCGTCCTGAAATAGCTACTGTGGCCCTTTATGTTATAGGCTGTAATATTTTGAAATTAAAGGTGGATCAGTGATGTTGACATGGATAATGACATAAGGATTGGATTTGGTGATTTGTCACTCTCAAGAGCAGCTTACTTGTTTAATTGTAGCTTACTTTTCAAGAGTAGACTATTTGGTCATAATCAGCATATTATATTGGTTAATCATAAGCATAAGCAATGACATTAATGTGTTGATTAAGCAATGTGAGTGCAAATATTAGTAAAGCTGTATTAGTAAACTACAGGATAATACAAGAAGTCTGCATCATGAGGATGCATCACAATGGGCATCAAATAGCCACAGAAAAGGTACTTCTTAAAACACATGGCCAGTCAATCTTGAGATTGCATATACATATATACAAATGGAAAAGAAACCTTACAACAGCCAATACACCACACACACAAAAATAATGCAGGACAAGACAAGAAAACATAAGATAACACAACACAATGCAAGACAGGACAAGACAAGACATCACAACCCATGACAAAACAACACAACAAAAAATGACTAGTGGTGGTAATGTGTCTTGAGGAAGAGAATAAAGGCCTTGCTGCCAAGGAGCAGAGAAAGGAAAGCAAAAGCCCATGTAGATCTGGGAATACCTTGCTTATGTTCTGGAGTTTGGTCATCGACGATTCTCTGCATCTGAGTTTCCACCGTGTCATCCCAGATGGGCCTGGATTCAAATACATCCTCAATCACAGAAGATGACTGCACGCCCAGCAAAGACTTGACATCAGGATCTGAGCTGTGTGAAGCTGGACTGTCATATTTGAAGATAACAGAATCTGGACTCCTGTGACCAGCACTGCTTATGTCCTCAGTATCCAATGAAGACCTAAGAGATGCTTCTCCACTCATAGAGAGTTGGTCTTTGCCTTGGGCAGAGAAGAACAGCTGAGCTGCAGGTTTCTGTTTAGCTATGATAGGAAGTCTGGAGGGGAGAAGGTTGGATGTATCAGTCGGATGATCACTGTCAGAATGACTCCTGCTGTCTTTATTGGAGGCTTTACTTGTGCCACTATCAGCCTCAGATCTAGTCCTGCGCTCCGCGGTTGCTGGTTCCTCCAATATTTGAACCTGGTCCAGCTCAGATATCAGTGAGGCTTTGACAGGCATTTTGGATTTGAAACTGTTCTCCTCTGTAGATGTGCTGCCTGGTTTGATTGTGACAGGTGGGGGTGACTCTTGATAATCTGCTTGGATGTCAGACCCTGCACAGACCCTGGAGGACTCTATTTTCATATCAGTTGAAGAGGGCATCTCAATGACTGAGCACTGCTCTTCCTCTTCTTCCTCATCCTCATCCTCATCCTCATCCTCAGGAGAGGACTCTGAGGAATCATGGCTCTGTTCTGAGTACACTGAACGGGTAACAGTGGATGTGGCTGATTGAAGGTCAGCTATGGTAGATTCTAGGTAGTCTAGTCCAAGGTTTTTGGGGCTTCCAACCTCACTCTGGAAATTGGTTAGTCTCTCCAAAGCATTGGGAGAGCCCAGCTGAACCTCTGTGGAGCTACCAAGATTAGCTTCAGAGAGTGGGTGCTCACTCTCTGACGTATCACCTGAGGCTTTGATGTGAGTTCTAGGTTTAGGAATAGGAATCTTGCCAAGGGCACCCTCAGCCAATAATGAGGTTGGGATTTCTTCGAGGGGCATATCTGAAACAGAATTACTATTCTCTAAAATAAAAGCATTTTCTTGATTTTCCCCAGCCTCCTCTGGCACAACTTCATCAATTGGATGTTCCCCAATGTGAAAAAATGCATATCCTTCCCCTTCTTCTTCAAAGCTTCTTCTTGTCATGTCAATGGCTCCCCCTCTGGTCATTTCAAATAGCTTCCCCTCCTGAAACTGAAATGGGTTGGGGGTTCCCTCCTCAGTTGGTGTTCGAACAGGTGTTGTGTCAGGTGTTTGTCTGTCTTCTGCAAGACCCGGAAGCCTTTGTTCCTCAGCCTCAACCTGTGCATCGAAGGCTACATCATCCTCATGCTCACACCCTGGGATAACATTCCAAGCCACAGGCTCTATTTGTTCACCTTTTTCTGCAGAATGTATTTCTAGCACAGAGGCTTCACTGTCAGCAACTACTCTGTCTACTTCAAGTTCATCAGTACACACTTCTGCTTTGAATACCTCCTCAGCCTCTCCAAATTTTGAGAGAGCCTGAGGTTCACTGATAGAACTTGAGCGATCTGTCAGTAATGACTTAGTTTGTTTGTCATGATCTGCATGGTGCTCATCTGCCACACAGCTGGAAAAACAGTTGTCAGTGACTGTGGAATGTAAACAATCAGCTTTTACTGCTTCTTTATCTTCATGTATTTCAACTTCTCTTTCTGTTAAGAGTATCATAGACTCTTCATTCTCTGTATCAGGGTTTTCTACCTCTCCCTGAGTGGCAGTTAAAAATAATGAGCTTTCACCTGATTGACTGACACTTCGTTGTGACTGAATTTCTAACTCCTCCCTGTGTATGTCGATGCTTGAACTAATATCTGTCCCCTCCCTATGTTCATGAGTGCTTTCTGTCATATATTTTTCGGAGATTTCCTCCAATATATCATGCGATGAAAGCTGTGTAACTGGGCTAAATTTTATCACTAACTCATCATATTTGTGATCTTCTGCTTCTGATAGAGCAGAAACATCTGACGGTTTACCATCTCTCTTCATTTTGGCCTCCTGTTCCATCTCCTCAAAGGTTTTGATCTTGGCAACCATTTTAAACATCTCCTCCTCTGGGGTGAATTGTTTTTTGGTGGTGTCATCTTCTTCTGTATCATCATTGGTGAGAAAGTTCTGTTTTATGGCTATTGGAAGATATTCAGGGTCAGATATTTTGGGGTCAGAGCTCAGATTGCTATCAGTTAGTCTCTTTGGTGAGAGATTATGTATGTCTTCCCTTCTTTCACTTTCCGGTTGGAGGGTCTCCTGGGTGGTTTCCTGCTTATCATGATGATCATCATCTCTGTAAATGTCATAAGCAATACATGCTTTAAGCTGGGATGCATAATCCTCATACACAGCTGTCTTTCCTGGCATCTTGAATTCTGTGTCCTTTGGTTGAGTGGGACTTCCTTCTAGAGAGTCTGGACAGGGGGATTCTCCGGTGGGGCTTGGCTCAATTGAATCAGGGGATTTCTTTGAGGATCTATCCTCCATGACAGGACTTGCCTCTAACGAATCTCTATGAGATGGCCATCTTGCTGAGTCATCAAAAACCACAGTATTTAGGCTCTCCAAATCTGCTGGTCTTTGTGGTGTGTCAGAACAGTATGGTAGGTGCATAAATTCTTGTGTTTTCTGGATTGAGTCAAGAGCAACTACACAATTATCTTCCTGGTCATTCTTACAATCATGAATTGTCACAAATGACCTTTGAAGGTCAAAGGTCTCTTCAGCTGAGTCATCAAAATGTGATAGTGCAGTGGGTGAGGTTTTAGCCTTATCCTCAGATGAACAACCTTTGAGGGCCTCAGCTTCATGGACTTCATCTGTCTGCCATCCACTTTCCATAGCTCCTATTTTATTGATATCCATCATTTTTAGTTCTTTATCTTCTGTTGACATTGTTTTATGTTCAGTGGAGAATGTAATTGTCTGTCTTTTGGTGTCCCTTGTCAATATAACTTGTTCATAACTCTCATGGACAACATCCTCTTCTGGATGGCATTGCGTCACCACCGGCCTCTCCTTTAGATATTGATCCAAGTCACTACTGAGCAGTGACAACATGCCTGACACATCCTTCACGGTTGTAGATTGTTGGTGGGGAGTCTTTCTCTCAATGCAAACTTCTTGGAATGGTGTCTCCTCTATTGGACTTGGTGACAATTCTTTGACTCCAACCACATCAGTTTGGATTTTTTCATTTCTCTCTCCACCTTCCATACCCTCCAAATCAATACTATCTACTATTTGTGTTTTTTCATATGCTATTGGTATCTTTTGCTCCTCACTGGAGAATTTTTGGATTTCTCTACAACTACTCTTTTTGGGAAGAATAACTTGTTCGCATTTCTCCTGGCTAACATCCTCCTCTGGAGCTCTACTGATCACAGGCCTGTCCTTAAGGCATTGGTCCAAGTCACTATTCAGTAGTGATAGCATGCCTGACATTTCCTTCACTTTTGTGGACAGTTGATATGAGGCCTTTTTCTCTATCCAAACTTCTTTTAATGGCAGCTCTTTAACCAAGGTTGTGGTTGTTGCTTTGGCTTCTTCAGCTCCCCTTGTGGTCTTATTTTCTTCCAGTCTTGCATTATCTATCTCTTGTGATGTGACATCTACTATGGACAATTTCTTTTCGTCAGTGGAGATTGGGAACATTTCTTTTTTTCTGTCCCTTGTCAGAATGACTTGTTCAAATTTCTCCTGAACAATATCCTCTTCTGGTGGTCCACTAGCCACAGGCCTACCCTCTAGATACTGATCCAAGTCACTGCTCATCAATGACAACATCCCTGACATATCTTTCACTGCTGTGGATGCCTGGTTAGATGTTTTTCTCTCAATGTGGAACTCGTGGAGTTGTGGCTCCTCAATTTCAGTGTTTGTTATCATTTTGATGTCTATTGCTTCAGTTTGAGAATAGATTAATTCATTTCCATGGTCTTGTCTCACCTTGTCAACTTCCAATTCCTCTGAATGTAAGACATACATGTCTTCTCCTCTAGTAGAGAAGGTAAGCATTTCAGAGTTCATTTGAGGAGTAACTGCCAGCTCGTCATGTTTTTCACTCTCTCCTGAGCTAGAATGAGGTGTCCCAATGTCCACACTGGTATCTGAAGACTCAGCCATACCTTCATGCTTGGGACTCTCAGGGCTTTGATCCTCCTCTTTCATTTGATTCTCAGTTAGAGAGAGAACTTCCCCACTATCAATTTTCATACAGGGACTGAAGATGGAGGCTGGGTTTGCATCAGGATTATTAGCCAAGACCTCCTCCTCAGGTGCCTCTAGCTGACAGTTCACATCTCCTGCCTTTGACGTCTGCCTGAACAGCTGGTACTCAGGACTTTCTTCTAGCTCAGCCTTTATGTCGGCACTGAAGTCCTCAGAAGGTCTGCGATCAGGGCTGATCTGTATGTCTTCAGATAACCTCCTACCACTGCTTATGACTGGTTCTTCTAACTGCATCCTGTCTAGGCTCTTCCCTGACAACTCTGTTTCCTCTCTCTCTGGGCTAACCCCTCCATCATCACATTGAGCTCTATCAGTACTTTTTACTGTCTCTCCAAAATGACCAATATCTGAAATAAACTGTGATTGCTCAGATTTCTCTCTCATTAAGCTTATTGCTTGCTCCTCTAAGTGTATGTTGTCATATGTCTTAACATCACTCTCTGGACAGAAAATTGTGAGTTGTGTTTGAATTAGGGTTTGTGATGTTGGCTGCTGAGTGGGACTGTGTAAAGTCTTTTGTTTCTCTTCAGAAACTACTGATTCAGATATCAAAGTTGAACTAGAAGATGCAGCCATGGCTTTGTGTTCAAAAAGCCCTGTTTTATTTTTTGAAGGGTCCTGCCCTGTCTGGAATGCTTTCATCAGCTCCCTAACAGACATAGTCTCCTCTAATCTTTCTGTCTGAGACCTGGGGGATTTAGGAGACTTGGGAACTTTGGGAAGTTCCGGCATGTCTGCCTCCATCGTCTTTGTGGAAAAGAAAGATTTAACTTGAGAGACTGATACCTGTGTATTTTTCTGCACCTCCTCCTCTTCAACCTTTTTCTGCAAAGCTCTGACCCTATCCTTTATGGATCCAATAGATGTCTCAACCACTAGAGGAGACACTGGTGGGTCCATGGCTGTGGCAGGTGCAAGGCCATTCTCCCTGAGAATAGCATCCCCATCCAAGGACTCCTCAGAGCTCATCCTTTCCAGCTCTCCCTCAGAGCTGCTGCATCCAGAACGCTCTCTTTCTCTAAGTTTCTTCCTAATAGGTTTCTTGATATCCGGTGGACGCCGTTTGCCATCACGCTTTAGAGTAACCTGTTCAAATCTCTCCTGGATGATGTCTTCTTGAGAACCAAATGTCACTACAGGTGTCTTTTCCAGGTATTGGTCCATGTCCATGCTAAGGTGTGAGACCATGCCTGACATGTCTCTGACCTCTCTGGCAGGTCTACAAGAGGTCTTCCTCTCAAGACAAACCTCCTGAAATTCCGGTTCTTGAACATTGGGGTTCATTTTGGCTCCAACAACCTTTGTCCCAGAGATTACAACCCACTCCTCCTCTTTTTTAGCATTAACTTGTAGTACTTCCTCTCTACTATCTTGTATCCCTTCTCTTAGAATCTCTCCAACCTTCTCCAGCTTCTCTTTAAACTGCTCCACAATCTCCAAAGGCTCTCCTGACACATTTTCCTCTGCCCCTCTAGCTCCTCTTCTGTCTTCATCAGTTAAGTGTTCCATTTGCTCTGCTGTCAAGATGGCAGACATTTTGATGAGGTCATGCTTCATGTCTGACACCTCTGAGAGAAGGTCCGGGCTTGCCAGGGTTGCAGGGTCAAGAGGTTGGTTAGTTTTCAGGGAGAATGTCTCAGTTGATTCAGTTTCATCATCTTCCATTTAAAAATGAGTTCACAACCAAAGAGGGTAAAGAACATAAGGGAGAAATGAAGTAGGGGAAGAGAGACATCGGAAAACTGTGGTCAAGACAGTGATATTAAAAAGCTATCTTCAGTTCAGAGAGTAAGGAGAAGACTCACAGGTCAGAGGATAAAGAAGTCTTGAAAAGGAGATTATCTGACAAAGTGACCCAGAGGAGTTTGGAGGAGAGGAGAGCAGCAACAGCATAAGCAAGCACAGAGGAGTAACAAAACAAGTGGAATATGGACAAAAAATAACTGTATTCATCTCATATGTTTGACTACAAGATAGTCTACAAAAAGAACCCAAGTAAACAGAGAAACCTGAATATGGAACAAATGGACAAGATGGAAGGATAACAGACAAACAAAACATCTCAAGATTGTTGTTGACATGAAGAGTCATGTCTACCGACAAAATAATTTTTCAAAGCATAGAAAACATTAAGCTTGGTATACACTGAAAAATTAATAAAAAGTCTTGACAAAGAGAAAATGTGAAAAGGTATTACTGGAAAAATAAATAGGTCATTGTTACTGAATTTTATGAGTATGCTCTAAAGTTTTAGAATAACCATTACTTGTAAGTGATGTAAAGGGGTTCACTGATATGAACATTGAAAACATGAAGTTGCTCACATTCTGTGTAACATTAAAATTATAGCTTTATAATCATTAGAAGTTCAAGTTGTTGTAGGCTTGAACAGTTTGTGACACAAGCAGATACAACAATACAACAACAATAATTTAATTTTAGAATGTTTAAGGCCTATTACACAGATGTAAAAATAACCTCATGTAAAACATTTTATTCTATATTTGTGTAATAACATGTGACAACACTGGTATCAAATATCATACCAGGTTAAAATTTGTTAATAGTGCTTCCAATGTCTTTGTGACCTCAGGAGAATGTAAAAAAAATTGAATATGGATTTAATTAAAACTAAAACTACATGTATGAAAGCAACTTAAAAGAGTTGTTCCATGAAAGTCAAACATGCTAATGCACTCAAAGTAAATATATCAACACATATAATAGTGGCCAAAATAATGCAAAATGAATGATGAGAATATAAATAAACCAGCAACTAATCTAGAGATACTTTTACAATGAACAAACAACATGACATTGTTTGTGTGAGTTTGTGTAAAGAGCAAAGAAAGTGTGTTAGCATGCAATTGTTGAAGGAAGTGACCTGAGAGAAAAACAAAGGTCAAAATAAATACTTCTTATATGTTAATTCCACAGTGATAAGATGAAATTCTAATTAAATAAATGAATGAATACATGAAAAATTCCTTTGGAATAGTTTTGAAATTGAAGCACATTTGAGTAAATTAGAATAAAAAGTATTCTTTTGACCTTAGTTTGTGATTTTCAATAAAAATTAAAGCAAAGGTTCATAGCCATCACAGATAAATTAAAATGTTCTTGATCAGTGGATGAGCAAGGGAGGGAGAAAGTGAGTGGGGATTGGAGAGGGGAATGCGGTGCACATCAGCCATAGCATAGCGGCCAGTGACCAACATGTAACTATACACACTGTTAGTAGAGGAAATTAAGAAAGCAGGGTTAATCCAAATGGTTATTACTGCATGTTAAGCAGTGCAACACTTTGGCACATACAGTATGTCATATTACTAAACGGCATTTGTTACAGTACCTTCGCAGTATTCATAGTGTTGTCACAGTGAATGCTATGAAACCTGAGGCAGTAATTTTTAACTAAGGATAATTATAGTTATTAAGTGTGGTGTCCTGCAGAAACCTTATATCTCCAATTTAGCATTTTTTACTGTAATTGACAGCTGATATTGAATGTGTTATGTAAAGCATTTTTCATGACTCCAGCACCAAGACTAACAACTGAAAATGTCTTGTAAAATTTCCCAAATGCATGGATGTCAGTGGGAAAATCAATCCATTTTTTTTCTATTTTTGAAAGGTTTATAAAAAACCTAAAAAGTTTTTGCAGGATACTCAGAAACATGCTCTTTTTGTCATGAGGAAAACACAAAAATAGCAAAGAGTTCAGCTTACATTTCTTGTCACTCTTTTCACTCTGCAAGAAAGGAAGTCAAAAAGACATATTTAGCTATTATGTAATTACTCTTTCTTTCTTTCTTTCTTTATGTAGTTATTCTTTCTTCATGTACTGCTATATCAAGTAAACTATTTACCTCATCATCTGCATCTTGGTCTGAATCAGACTCCTAAGGAGAAGAGTAAAATAGAGAAAACAACCAATTCAATCATTGCTAGTAAATGTCATTTACAATTATTACATACTGTAAGTACAGACTGAATGTTGAGGCTGACCTTTGAGTATGTTGGGAGGGTGATGTTGAGGTTGCAGATTGCATTGTGGTTAAGACTACGGTAAGTGCGTGGCTCCTTGGTGAAGGACAACCGACCACACGGCTCCTGTGCTGTGTCTCGAATCTGTCAATCAGTGAAACAATTAGCCCATTAATTCCATACATTTTGACTTTTTTTTGCCTCTAATAGAAACAAACAAATGAATAGAAATTCCAGAAATGTACATCCAATGTATACACGTACTTTGATGAAGAGGGCTAGTCTGTTCTCTTTGAAGGCAAAGAAGCTGAAGACATGGTGCTGTCCGCTCTTGGTAAGAGGCACCAGGTTTCCAAAGCAGTCAGCAAATATAGGTTTTCCCTCCAGCACCTGTGTGTGGATATGACAGCTGTTTCCATGATCCAAACCATTAAAAACTACCTCCAATTAGTGAAGTTAGGGGAAGCAAGCAAACTCATGAATCACATAGCAGCAATCCTCGAAAACAGTTATTTCTCCTTGCAATTTGCAAACCAAGTGCATAGATAACTGGAAAACAGTTCAATATTTATTATGGATCTAAAAAAATTACAACAGGTTGCTTATCCTAAGAACCAGCTGGCGGGCCAGATCTGGATCTACACTTCTCCTTCTGCACTGGCCCTCTTTTCAGTGCATTCCTTGAAGATTACCATGGAAGCAATGCCTACGTTTTGAGCTCCTCTTCCTACTTCCTCTTCACTCCTTCTCCTCCATTCGCCATTATACTTTCTCCCTGCTCTCCTAGCTCAGCTCTCACCCACTTTAGCTGAATCCCCTGTCTCACATTTCTCTCCCTGCACTTATCCCCCACATCCCACTGTACCTCTACGTCTCGGCTGCGGGCGACTTCAGTGAAGTTCTCCTGCTGCTCCAGAGTCTTGTCCATCTTGTCGTCGGTCATGCAAAAACAGCGTAGGCGGGCCTCGATGGGGTCCAGGGTCTTGGCAAAAATGACAAACTTGGCCATGTACGGGACACAGATGATCTCCCTGTACAGCTGAGAGGAGAAATTGACCGACTCCTGGATCTGTCGGCAGTCTATCAGCCAGAATCTAGGAATATGAATGAGACTTTCAATCAATAACTGATTGATGGAAGCTTTCAAGAATTAGATGGATGCTAGGGAGTTACACAGTAAGCTAGGTAATTATGGTGAAATCTTGGAACACCTAGATGAAGACAGGCAGGATTTTGATCAAACTCTCAGGCTTCTGAATAAAGGAGGCTTAATTAGAAGAGCATTTAATACACCACATTTAAAAACTTAAGAAGGCTTTACCTCGCTGACACATTTGTGGTGAAGGACACACATTGGTTAACGAAGGTGAGAGGTGTGGATCCAGTGATGTCCTCCCATTGGGCAGGAGTGGTTCCACCTGAAACACAGAGTCAAAATTAGTTTCCAAACCTGTCATACTAAATTTGTTGTATTTACAAAACAGGAAAATTCTGATGGGCTTTTCACTGTGCTGGCCAAGGATGCATCAATGAAAATATGTTATGTTACTTGCCAGATGTGTTTGACTTGTGAGTAACATATTAGATACTGACTATGACCATCTGACATCACCACAAACAGAAGTGGTAGCTGATGATGGGCTGTGAGGTCCAGTATTCAAGTAATGCTGAATTATATCTGCAGAAAGACGTTTGTCTATATGGTATGTAAAGATAGGTTTGAATTTTCGCCCTACTCACCAGTAATACTGCACAGCAAACGCAAGGTGGGGGTGTCCCCACTAAACACGGTCGTTGTTCCATCATTGTTGGAACTCTTGGGAATAGGGATTGTCATGGTGATTGGCTTGTGGAACTTCCTCCTTCTTGGTTCCAGCGTGACGATTGGGCTGAATGTGGCCTTGTTACCGAGAACCTTTCTCACTACCTCGGCAGTGATCGGCTGGGCCTAAGACAAAGTACAAAAAAATATCAACTTCATTTCAACAACTTTAACTGTTGCCTTTACTAGTTTCCTTGCCTTTGAATGGACATAAACAACGCAGACACCTGTCTGGCCAAGGGATGCACGTTATGTACCTGTAGCCCAACTCTGATCTTCTTGGTGAGGGCTCCCTCGGGGAAGACAGCCTGGACCTGAGGCACCAGAGTGCTGCTCAGGACCCCACCCTCTGGGCCAATCAAATGGCTGTCTTGCTTGATCCGTGACACCACCGCAAAATACTGTGGGAAGTCCCGGGTGATGATGCGGCATATTCTCTTCTTCTCCAGCTCCTCAGGGGAGTCCAGTTCTACAAAGAAAGACCAGAGATGTATAATCAAGACACTGTGAGCAGGAATAGTGGCACAACCACTAAAATTACAGACACTTAATGGATAGTTATTACTACTCCTTCAAGATCCATGGCTGATCTATCCTACACAGCCCCTTCAAACCGCAAAGTGAGATATACCACAGTATATGTGGCTCACTCTGCACAACCCCCGTCTGAAATCACAGTTCATATTCCCACTGTAGATCCCTTACCTTCGTCCATGCCGTTGAGAATCTGGTTGAGCTCCTCCTCAGTGTATTCACAGTGGTGCTCCCTCCAGCTCTCACCTGTCTCACTCCTCAAGATCACCAGCTCTCTCTCGGTCCCCCGCAGAGCTGCAAAGTGGGGGATCTCCACAATCACAGGCCTGAAAGGGGTGAGGAGATAATGTCAAATATAAGCTGGAGAGATAAAAGCACACATTGCATGGCAACAGTATGGCAGTGGGCGCCGACTTAATCAGAGATGATATGATGGTGGGCATAAAAGATTCAAATTTGAGTAAAAAAACCATCAGGAGTATGTCATGTTTACAGTGAAAAAAAATATTAAATAACAAAATATTTTTAAAAATGCGGAAACGTGAAAAGAATATCCATTCCACATTCAAGAGGGAGCAGAATCCAACTAGAAAGGCATCAATTGGCACTGTACTGGGATAGACGGAGGCAAGCAGGATAACACAAAACAACAAAAAGCAACAGGTGAAGTGGTTTTGTTGCAAATGAACGCTTGTTCTTCTACAGTACCAAGAAACAAAGAAAGTAACTGGGCTCAAAGAAATAGCAAAACGTACACACTAATAGTGTCTCACTGGGGATTCAAAAGTGCAAACTGAGGTGGATAGGGCAGAAGTGTATGGGTGGGTATATGACCAGGATGCCAGGGTGGTGGTGTGTCCCCACCCCGTGGCCCTACCCGAGGAACTTGGTTCCTGGAGGGCCCAGCTGCAGGATGCGACTGACCAGGCTCTCACCCTCATTCAGAGGGGGTGGAGCTGTGGGAAGGTGGAGCTTACTGATCCATACGCAGCACAGAGGAGGAGTGGAGAAGAGAGTATGAACACACATTCTCATGCACAACAGTATGAACACACACTGTCACACACTCACACACAGACACAAACTCAAACACATGCTTACCCCAGGAACTGGGCACCGGTGGGTCCCACTTCTATGATGCGACCGGCCAGCCCCTCTCCCTCCACCATAGGGGGCATAGAGGCGAGACGGTGCCTCTTCACCAGCCTGCATGTCACCCGTGTAGGCGCAGAACACTTCCTGGGTGGTACAATGATTCGCAGGCCGTTGTGACGGCAACCACGCATGGCCCCGCCCCTGGCATCAACCATGAAGCTGACCAGGAAGCTGAGGAAAAGGGCCAGATAAACTAGTTGTCAACAACCCAAAATGTATTGTTCATCAATAGGAAATAAACGTTAGTACAAAACAAACACTCAAATATGCAATATTGTTTGACACAGATGTTCAGTCTGCAGACTGTGAGCATCCATGCAGACAAAGCAACTCACACTGTAAACACACTATTTTTATCATATCCATCATTAGTGATACGACAACAAGCAGGTATCGACAAATAATATTTCATTCCAGCCTGTTCTATTTCATTGTTTTCAATCCTTTCCAGTTTCATTCCATGTGAAATAATTTGCAAGGCAGGCAAGTAAAGAGGAGGGCATTAAACAAGATTCTTCCAGGAGCATATTTTGTATCAATACGCAAATAAGTATGAATAATGATTTAAATATTGGATGTCTTCAGGCAGGTGAGTGCTTACAATAATACTCAAGCTTTCTGTACATAAAATGTAAACAGAACTGACTTTAACATCATTTAGTTTATCAAAGATGAAGCCTGGAAGTTGAAAAATCATGCATCATGAAATTGTGCAAACATAAGATAGGGATGAGAGTGTGAGAGTATGAAGGAGGACAGAAAAAGTAAGGGTGTGGAGGAGAGAAGAAGAAAGAGAGAGTAGCCAAGATGAAGAGTATCACCTGCTGTTGTCATGGTCTAGGCACGGGGAGGAACGGCTAGAAGCAGAATACAACAAACACGATCACAAACACAGCCAGGAGAGGAGAGAGAGAAAAAGAGATTGAACAAAAAAGGTGAAAGGGGTGAAAGGGGTAAGAGTGAGAAAGAGTGAGAACAACCTGACCAGAGACAGAAAACGACACAGCAGCAAAGAACAGAGAAGGGAGGAGAGGAGAGAACAGAAAAGTGGAGGAGTGGGAAAAAATACAAGGGTAAAATAAATTTGATTTGGAGGTGAATCATACACCCCGATACCTAAAAAGTGTGTGAAACACAAAGGAGTGTCCATTTCAAGAGCAATTACATAACCTTAGCATGTTTACTACTACTCCAGGAAATAAGTGTGTGTGTGTGCATGCGTGCTGGTGTCTGTGTGTGTGTGTGTGTGTGTGTGTGTGTGTGTGTGTGTGCACTAACCCAGAGTGCAGCAGGTTGGAGGACAGCACCACGTTATCAAGGTGCTCCGCGCCCCAGCTCAGACGGAACGAGTCCTTGTCATTCTCTCTAGACAGAGACGACACCTACAGACAAAGAAAAACAGTAGTAGGCCAGTTGGCAATGCAACTACAATCATACAAATCACTACACTGTTTGTATGATTTGTCCGTACCTGGTGGCTTGTAAGCATGTCTTCTATGAGAACCCCTTCTCTCTGGTGGAAACTTTGGTGAATGGGAGTCTGCTGGGGCCTGTTGGAATGGGGAGGTGGATTAGGTAGTTTCTGGGTGAAGGAATGAGCAATTTGTAATCACCTTCTTCACACATGCCCATTGTAACTGCTGTCGATAAAGTGGCTGGATGTGAAAGGAGACTTTTTGTGGCGTGTGAGTGTGTGCGTGTGTCTTGGTGTGTGTGTTGTTTGTGACCTGTCCAGGTTGTGGCTCATGTAGCTGAAGCCGTCCAGGTAGTGTCCGGGCAGAGAGTCGTCTCCCAGCTCTCGGAGGTCCTCTGCTCTCAGATACTCCCCTCCGTCCCCTGTCATAGTGTCCTCACCTGGGAGAGAGAGATGTGACTGTTTGTGATTGATTGTGATTGAGATCAAATTGCTGTGTGTCCACTTGGCCTGAAAACGCAAGTTCCATGGCTGTATTCATTTAAATATGTGTTCACATGATTTTCCTGCTCTCCCTTTCCATCTACATATACATTGTACCACCTGAGCACCCCACAAATTAGGTTTCAAAGACCTGATCGCATGTCCACACCACTCAATCAATGTGTTCTAGTGTGATGAAAGATGGCAAAAATTGCATTGAAATGACATGTGAAACCATAATCATCCTTATTGATCATATCCACACCCTCCATAATCTTCGTGCAGTTAGTTTCCACTGTCGCATTAACACGCACTCCACAGAGCTGCGACTATACCCTATAAAAACAAGGTGTTAGAACAATGCAGCTGTGCCTGAGGAAAGAGAACAAGAAATAAAACTGCACAGCAACAAAACAGCCATATTAACTGCAAAGACTTTCTCAAAGCAGACATCATGGGGTTTAAGAAGTTAAGAATGTGCTAACCCACGGACATGATTTCTGTGACTTTATTGCTTTAGCAATTAAAACCATGCTCCAAATATGATTACACTGATTGGGTACAAGAACACAAATATAGTCCACGTCAAGCAGGCCGAGCCGGACAGAGCAGTCTGTAAATTTTCCAATACCTTCCAGCTCCACAGACATCTCAGTGAATGGCTCGTCTTCCATGAGCCTCAGAGCTATGGAACACACAGCTTTAAGAACCACAGCTACAAAACTACATTACCCACAATACACAGCTCTTAGGACTAAAAAGGAACTTGTCTTCATCATAGGGTAACTTTGGAATATACTGTCTGATTGTGCCTGTAATACAATGACCTCCATATGGTCCTAATCATCACAGTAGCACATGAATGACAGTGTTTATGAGCTTGAAGTAACTCACCCTCTTCATCAGAGACATCCAGGATCTCAGTCATGGTCTCTGGAACATTCAGCTTGTGTTTCTCTGTAACCGTCTGACGTGACACCCGTTCACAGCCATGGAAAAATACAGACAAAATGGCAATATGAGAAACAGGGGATTTAACTGGGTTCTCTGGGAAATTTGGGGCAAAGTAAACTGGTCCAAGATCTAGAGTCTGATGGGATCACTGTTGGAGCTTACCGTTGTCGTGGTGATGACCTCCTCAGTGACGACCTTCAGCGTGTCCACCACAGAGATGTAACCCAGACGTCTAGCAATGGACAGAGCAGTGTTTCCATTCTGACAGAAAGAGAGAGAGAGTGCGTGTGAGAGAGAGAGAGAGAGAGAGAGAGAGAGAGAGAGAGAGAGAGAGGCTGCTCAATCATTTTTTTCTTAATTCTTTGTAGATTTGTGAGTGAAGGAAATGTGGACTTTTTCTTTTCTCACCACAGTAGTAGCATTGGGTTTAGCCCCATGTTGTAGCAGAACATTGATAATGTGTGTGTTCCCTTGTTGTGCTGCCTGGTGAAGGGGTGTGTATCCATTCTATAGACAAAGACATAAGGGGATCAATTTTGGTGTTTTGTATTGAATGGTCACTGTAACAACTAAAACAAAAAGTGATTTAACTGTTACTGTTACTTGCAGAGTAACGTGATCAGAGCTTGTCAGACACCTACCTTGGTTTTGGCATTGACGCTGGCACCTTGCTGTAACAGGAAGTTCACCATCTTGGCGTTTCCATAGTGACAGGCCACTATCAGAGGGGTATATCCGAGCTGAAGTGGAAAGAGAATAAGGAGATGAAAGAGAGGAAAATATACTGCATCCATGAACTAAAAAATGTAACTTAGCTGGGGATCCCCATCACCTCAGCGACCACCACACGTCTTGGGGTCCACAAACATTCATACCTATGGGCAATTCAGAGCGTCCAATCCACCTGAGTTGCACGTCTTTGGAATGTGGGAGAAGAAACTGTAGCACCGATGGAAACCCACGCAAACATGGGGAGAACATGCAAGCTACACACAGAAAGAGACGGGGCCAGAAACCGAACCCGGGTCCCTCTTGCTGTGAGGCAACAGGGCCAACCACTGAACCACCATGCCGCCAATTGAGACTACCACAAAGTTACATTATTCAAAAAAGAGAAAGAAATTGCCTGATTCTATTTTCGTGATTGCCAAGATAATTTATCAGCAGAACTATGCCTTCAAATGAATGAAATGTCTTTCATAAGGTTTTTGAGATGAGCCAGGCCCAAGTAAACCCTGCTTTGACTTGCTGTGGGAATGTGGCCATGTGAATGTAAAAAGCAGCTGGTAAACACTAATGCAGCAAATGCACATAAAAGTAATCTATGTGTGAAATTCTACAATGTTCCAGGACCAGAGAATTCAAGAAACTACGGAATATACTCTCCACTTCCATGAAATCCCAGCAAGTCCCTGTATAGCTATTTGTGTGTGCATGTCTCTGCTTATCTGTGTGTTTGTGTGTGTGTGTGTACCTTAGTTTGTTGGTCTAAGTTGGCGTCATGTTTGGCCAGTACTTCTGCTGCACTGACCCTGTCCTCTTGGGCTGAGAGGTGGAGAGGAGTCAGTCCACTCTGTAACACACAAAGCACAGAGTCGTCTTGCTTGTCTGTGTGTGTGTGTGTGTGAGTGAGTGTGAGGGAGGAGGAAAGAAAGGAGTGGGGTAACACTTTATAATAACAAACACCAATAAATTGTGAATTAATGATTATATAATATGTATTAATCACTATGGAATGGTTAACTAACAACTAATTGATGATTATTGAATTTCCTATATTCCTAGATAATTAATAGTAAATGATATAATGTACATTATTTAATCATTAATTAATGACATGTTAATAAATGGATTAGTCATTTATATCTTTATTATAACTAGTTAGCACTTTGTTACTAATTTATTATCCAGGTTGAACACTTTTAAATACTTAGTTAGGTTTTTGTAAATGATTAACAAATGATTTGTAAATTCTAAATAATCTTTATGAGGGCCGCTATGGGCATGTGTATGTGTGTATGTGTGTATGCGTGCAGCATGTGTGTGTGTCACCTTGGTGGCTGTGTTGACGTGAGCTCCTTTGCCCAGCAGCAGGCTGGCCATCTCGGCGTGCCCCTCCTGCGCTGCCAGGTGCAGCGGGCTGACTCCCTGCTTGGTCAGGACGTTGGTCTCCGCTCCGTATTGCAGCAGCGCCACAGCAATGGCCGTCTGGTTCTTCTTGGCCGCGATGTGGAGAGGAGTGTAGCCATTCTGGACAGGGAGGGGGATTAAGAGTCAGTCATTTGTAACTATTTTGTAATGTGACTGTATCTGTATTAGTACAGATCTTTCTTATTGTAGTCCCTATTGCCCCTATGGTTAGATATTAGTGTTTGATGATAATATCGCTCTTTTAAAATGTAAAATCCCACCTAAAAACAGCTATTGGTGATGTACCTTACATTTCTGGACCCATTTTGTTGTTTGGTGGTGTATTTTTGTTATTCCCATAACTTTTTTAACCATTTTGCACCAAAGTTCAACAATCATAAAAGGGAGACATCATAAAAGAGGCAGAGATACCATATTTGTCTTTTTCTGGAAAAACATACTATGCTATTGCTATTGCTATCATTCTCTCCACCTACACGTAAAACCCACAGGAGAGGAAAAGCCGGTACAACTAAAAAGAAAATGACAACACTTCCTCACAAAATAACTCCTGGAATACACTGAGCATCACAGATTGATGATACAAAACAGTGTAAGAGTGTCTGAGGGTGGATTTTCCATGTAATTTTTCTAACCTTTGCGGTAGCGTGAGGCGATGCCCCTTTATCCAGCAGCAGCAGTGCCACCTGTTGGTTGTCATAGTGAGCTGCCACATGCAGCGGAGTTAGGCCATTCTGTAAGAGGAAGCATTTGGTTACAGCATAGATATTTCTGTTGTGTTTTGTAGACTGTATTTCCTTTATTGGTTATGAACTGTTCTCGAGTCGATTTCACAGACACAAATGAAGCCTATCAGGAGGGAAGAACGCTCGCTTCTCCAAAAAACTTTGGCTGGGTGCTCTGCCACAAATAGTCAACAGAAAACCATTATCCTAAAGAACAAGGGCAGAAGCAGCACTGCAATAGTTAAACAGAAACATGTCAATGTGCTGTCCAGAATGGGTCTTATCCCCAAAAAAACAAAAACAAATTAAAGGAAGCAGCAAAATGAAGAACTGAGGTGACTGACGCTTCTTTTTTTAACTATTGGAGTGACGCTTCTGCCCCTTGTTTTTGCGGGTAATTTACAAACGAAGCCTAGTCAGTTACTAAAAAGCTCAAAGCGATGGGTATCTCACTGAAAGAAATTACTTAGCCTTGGACTAACTTCAATCCTTGTCTGTGAAACTGGTCCTATATGTTCTATACAAATAGAGTGTACCAATATTTCTGCTCTTTGGCTCACCTTGCCAGCATCGTCAGGGAGAGCTCTGCGCTGAAGGAGGAGTTTTGCTACATCGAGGCTTCCGTACTTAGCTGCTACATGTAATGGAGTGAATCCTTTCTGTAGAGGGGAAGGGAAATCCAACTTCATTTCAAACCTAAATGTCTAAGCTGTTTACTTTTAATATTTAGCTGGATATTTGTGAGCTAGTATGAGATTTTTCACGTCTTCATGTGTGCGTATCATCGTCCGCTCACCTTGGTAGCCAGTGAGTGTGAGGCCCCGGCCTCCAGCAGCACAGCGGCAGTCTCCACCTGGCCCTCCCTGGCTGAGATGTGGAGGGGGGTGTAGCCGTTGGTGGTGGCAGCGTCTGGGTGGGCCATGTGCTGCAGCAGCAGCTGGACAATATCGGTTTTCCCCAAACGGGACGCAATGTGGAGGGGGGTCTGGTCCTCCTGCGGTGGAAGAGTGGAAAAGTTATATATGTGAGAGTGGAGAGGGAACATTGGAGAAAGCAGGGAGAGAGGCGGAGATGGTGGGATTCGAAAAAATGGAGACAGCCGAGACTGAGGCAGAAGAAATCAAGCACAAGCACTCTGTTTCTCTCTCACAGATTATGTATGCGATGTCAGTGATTGTACAGTTTTTTCATACTAAACAGAAGGAGACAGTGATTAACACGGATGGTGTGACAGCTGACTCACCCTGGCCATGGCATCCACCAGCGCTCCGTTCCTCAGCAAACAGCGAACCACTTCCATCTGGCCTGCCCGTGCTGCCATGTGGAGCGCTGTCTCACCACGCTGGGACACACACACACACACACACACACACACACAGAGAGAAAATGAGTACACATCAACACACTGTGCTAAAAACATTAATGGCCAGTGGAAATGGATACTGTGCAGTGCTTCCCCCTACAGTATTTATCTATAGCTGCCAGTTGGTTGCATAAGTGTCAGGTAAAAATTGAAGTTTAATGTATGTCATGATTATTCCTGACCACAGAAAGTTGAGCAGTTACTGGCCAGTACTCACAATATTGCAGATGTCAGGAGAAGCTCCGTTCTGCAGCAGAAGCAAAACGATGTTCAGGTGGCCCATGAAGGCCGCTACATGGATGGGAGTCAGACCAGACTATAGAGAGAGAGAGAGAGAGAGAGAGAGAGAGAGAGAGAGAGAGAGAGAGAGAGAGAGAGAGAGAGAGAGAGAGAGAGACAAAGAAGGAAGATGAGTATTGAATGCAAGCAAGTTACAACCGTGACAATATACATATCAAACACATACTGTGTACTCATATTCGCGAACTCTGTCCCGAGACAGCGCCCCCAAGTGGCTCACCTCGGTAATGGCCTGTATGGAGGCTCCGTATTTGACCAACAGTTCCATCACCTTCACCCTGTTCTTCTTACAAGCGATGTGAAGAGGGGTGAAACCATTCTGGTATAGAGAGAGAGAGAGAGAGAGAGAGAGAGAGACAGAGAGTGAGAGAAAGACAGAGAGAGAAAGAGAGAGAGAGAGAGAAAGCAGTGACAAAGAGAAGAAAACAGAGTAAGTGAGTGAGTGACTGTGCTCTGGATAGTGCATGTGTGTAAGAAACAGGTATCTATCTATGATGTACAGCGTGTGTGTATTTGTCTGTCTTCCTGTCTGCAAGTGTTGGTGAGTGTGTGTGTGTCTGTGTGTATGTGTGTGTGTGTGTGTAAATGCCTACCTGGGTGTGTGTGTGTGTGTGCATTTGTCTTTACGTGTGTCTGTATCCCTACCAGTGCTCTAGCGTTGGGGTTGGCCTTCTTGTCCAGCAGCAGCTTGGTGACTCTGTAGTGGCCACAGTGAGCCGCGACGTGCAGCGCTGTGAGGTAGTCCAGTGTGACATCATCAACGGGCGCCTTGTGCTGCAGCAGGTGCTTCACACACTCCACGTGGTCTCCCTGGGCCGACATGTGCAGCGGGGACAGTCCGTTCTGTGTGAGGACGACAGGGAGGAATGAGGGATGGAAAAAAAACAAGAAAGCAGTAATGAAAGAGGATAAGAAGCCAAGGAAGAGGGAAAGAGAGAGAAGTATGATCTGTTTTCCTTTCCTTGTGAAATTATTTGTGTTTTTTCTATTATAGCATAAATCTAATGTTTATGTAATACTGACATTTTTAGACTAAAGTTTCTGATAGCTAATATTTTGTGACGATATTCATATTCATGTAGCCCATGGGACACTAAAACTGTCTAACACACCTGTTCAATGGTAGCAGAAACTCTGGGATGCACTGGGCCTTTAAATGATGAATTAATTTATTAAAAAACACAACTGAGGCATTAAATGAATAAATAAAATGTAAAGGCCAATATCAGCACACCCTAGTTTATCCAGTACAGGGGCGGAGCTTGCATTTCATGCATATGGGTGCAAGCTATATTTGTGATCTCTGTCTACCCAATCCTGTTATAGGTCTAAAAAGGACAAAACAATAACTTATCAGCATACTAAAATTACAGTTAAAATTCACAACGAAAATGCAGCACATAATTCCCAGTGACCTGTCAAAACAACAACATGAACATTTAGCCCGAAATTTGGTGTATTTATTTAGCAATTCACATGAAGTCATGTAAGAGTCTCAATGTCATAGCAACAACACAGCAACATTTTTTTTTTCAAAATCTGCCATATTGCACCAACCCTTTATGTTATAGGTATGAATTAGTGACGGAAAATAGTCGATGGATGTTCATAATATATTTATTTACCTTATGAGCAAGTACATAACAAATATTACTAAATTCCAAGTGATTCTCTAGATTGTTTGCCATCCATTCAAATTCAGTACCTTTGTTCTGGCTAACATGGGGGCTCCTTTCTCCAGCAGCAGCTCCACTGCTGGGTCATGTCCACTCCTGGCTGCACAGTGCAGGGGGGTCAGCCCATCCTGGGAGACAGTCACACACACACACATTTAGAATATTTATTTATGTCCACATAAATACAAGGTACAAAGGACATAAACACTATTAATGCAATCAGATATTGGGTCAGTCAGTTACAAAACACACACACACACACACACACATACACACACACACACACACACACACACACACAAACATATACAAACACATGAACACACACAAAGCATAGAGCTCCATCCCATAAATTGGCAGCTGGTTTCTATATCATGTAGAACAGCCACCAGAGGGCAGCAGAAGTGTAGCTCAGTAGCCCTTCATTTACAGAAAGCTGCTGTGGCAACATGAACTAAGAGTCTCACCCTGGTTTTAGCGTCTATCTGACCTCCGCGGTCCAACAGCAGGGCCACCATGTTGGTGTTGCCTCTCTTGGAGGCCACATGGAGAGGTGTTATCCCATTCTGAGAAGGCAGATGAGGAAACAAGGGAACAGTTAACTTTATCACCGACAAAAAACATGGGACATAATAAACAACATAACAAACCATTATAATGAAAGCTAATAAACAGCTTTTATATTTGATGGCCATTATACTTGATCAAAATGTGACAGGATGAGAAATGTAACCTTTGACAGACTAGAGAGGTTGGAAATGCAGTCCTTATAGGCTGAGAGTAAAAGGGACAGTTGTGATTGGAAGTTTTAAATGCAGTGCAGCAGTACAGTCAGTGTCATGATGGGCTGAGAGAAGTGAAAACAGGACGTTACCCTGGCTGTGAAGTCCACAGCAGCTCCTCTGTTCAGCAGCAGGGTGGAGACATTCACGTTGCCGTAGTGAGCAGCGATGTGCAGAGGGGTGAACCCACTCTGTTAGAGAAAGACGGGGAGGGAGAGGAGGAGAGAGAGAGAGAGGGAGGGAGAGGAAAAGAGGTTGAACAGAAAGAGGAAGAAAGGGAAGATTGGGGGAAGTGGAAGGTGAGACAATGGAGAGTGGATAGAAGAGAAAAGAAGAGCAAAGTAAGATGGAATGGGATGGGAGGGAGAAAGAAAGAAAGAAAGAAAGAAAGAAAGAAAGAAAGAAAGAAAGAGATTAGATTTTTTTTGCAGCGGATACAGGAAAGAAAACTGACTCTAATGCATGCAGCATTCCCATGAGGCAGTGAAGCTGGAAAAAAAAAAATCCAGACAAATTAGTATAAAACGAAGCATCATCAAAATTCATCATGCCCAAAAATAGCACATGCAAACATAACACATGCCCGAGCCCTGTAATTCTACCATGCTTGCTAAAACAGTAACAAGAATGAAAAAAAAGCAACACAGTTTAATTTTTGAACAAAAAAAAAGATTGACAACTAACATAAAGAACTTAAAAAAAGAAAAAGGAAAACACAAAGCAACTTTACACTATGCGAATGTGCTAAGACGGACAGATGGACACTTATATATGAGCTACATATATATAAATATCTACGGTACAGAGTTGTAGCGGTGTTCACTCCTTACCTTCCCATTCTGATAGACATGGTGCAATTTAATTAAGAAACAGAGTTAACTTAAAGATCGAGCAGACAATGTGTTTCAGAAAGGAAAAACAATGACATGAATGTGCTTAGGAGCACACATGCTGTGGGCTATGTAGAGAAAGAGAGCCTAGATAAAGAAATGAAAAATTAACAGCTTCTATTTTTGAATACTGTGAGTTATTATCATTTAAGTATGAAAAACTGAAATGCCATTTACATTTTAAAGAACGATTCACTCATTTTAAAAGTAAAAAAGAGAAATAAAGAAGTGTAAAACAGATAATAATCTATCAAAAAAAACAATAAACTAACATTCACAGGGAACTATTTATACAACACAGTGTGTTTCACTGTCAGCCATGCAGGAGTGTACAGTACAGCGTTGTCAGATGCACGTCTGCATCACACACACAAAGACCAATGCCATATTAGTGGTACGTAATTCTGGCATGCAGTATTCCATAAGCTCCCATTCAATAAGGGAAAGATCAAAACTTAAAGAGCTGAAAGAGATGGTCAGAAGTGATAAAGGAGGAATTAAAAAAGAAGCGATGAGTACAATCGGTCTGTATACCTCCGTGGTTCTATTGACCATCATCTGGTTAGGACGCATAGAGAGAGAGAGAGAGGGAGAAAGAGAGAGAGAGGGAGAGAGAGAGAGAGAGAGGGGGGGGGGGGGGGGGAATAGGTGGTTGGGTTGTTAAGGAAAGGACTTTTCACCACAAGAGTAACAAAACACAGGGTAAGTTTCCAAGGCAACAATACACAGAGAGAAAACAGAGAGGCAGGCGAACAACAAAGCATTCTGATACAAGCCCTGTCCTAAGTATTATCATATGGGTAAATGGATAAGCTTTAAAAATCAATGAAACTGTATCAACATGAAAAATGATCCACTCAGACAATTAAGTTACCACTCCTTCCTTTTCCCTTCTCTTCTTTCTGCTCCTCCTCCTCCCTCTCTCCCTTTCCTACCCGCCACCTCCCCACTCCAAACAAGCATTACTTCTTCCCTCCCTCCATAGTTCCCTCGATTCCTTCTTGCATGTCGCCCTCCTCCCTCCATCCGCCTCGCCCTCCCTCCCCTCCTCACCTTGGACTGGACGTCGGCGTTGTGGTCGTTCTGGAGCAGCAGGGCGGCAGACTTGGTGTCGTCCTTGCGGGCGGCGATGTGCAGGGCCGGCAGGCGGACCTTGCCCTTGGTGTCGTGCTCCAAGAGCAGGGAGACCACCGAGTTGTGGCCCTGCTGGAGAGCGATGGCCAGCGGGGTGAAGCCATCCTGGAGGAGAGGTGGAGGGAGAGAGAGAGAGAGAGAGAGAGAGAGAGAGAGAGAGAGAGAGAGAGACAAGGAAAACAGAATGTGAGAAAATGAGAGTGAAAGATTGAAATCGAGAGAGAAGGAGGGGGAAATGTGAATGTCACTGTATATAAAGCTGTATAATGTGCCCAATCCAAATAATATGAGAAAACATATACAGACGGGCACATACTGCGCGCACACACACACACACACACACACACACACACACACACACACACACACACACACACACACACACACACACACACACACGTACCTCTGTTGCGATGCTCTGGTTGGCTCCATTTTCCAACAGGTAACGCACCACATCCAAGTGATTCTCCTGCGCTGCCATGTAAAGCGGAGTGAAGCCATTCTATAGAGGCAATAAACACACACACACACACACACACACACACACACACACACACACACACACACACACACAGAGTTACAGAGGATGGTGTAGACACTTGGTGATGATGTAATACACTTGTACGGTTCAATGCAATATAGCTTGTGTTCCCTAAGAGGATCCTCACCTGTGATTGAGAGTTGACATCTGCTTCTCTCTTCACCAGGATTCTGGCTACTTCTCTTTGTCCAGCCAATGAGGCGATGTGGAGGGCGGTATTTCCTTTCTGCAGAGACAAGCAGGGTTCAGGCCTAACAGCCAAGTGTGTGTGTGTGTGTGTGTGTGTGTGTGTGTGTGTACGTACCCATGTGAGCACACAAAAGTGAGGACACAGAAACCTCTTGACAGTTTAATGAACAGAGGCTGCAGCTAGAGAATACTGTATTAACATCCCATATGTGCAATTTTGCGATGCACAGATTTTCTTTTTGACCCGCTTTACCTGCCCACTTATTCTCAATAATCCAAGAATGTGTAGATTACTGATTGATTAATGACTAGGACTATGTTTATGTCAATCCAAGGCGGTGGACATGGGCAGGAGGGCGACAGATTCCTTGCTGGTTGTTTACTGTTGCTGGCTGCTAAGACTGACACATAAGCCATCCACAGAGTCAGGTAACAAGCAGCCAAGCCCTCACTCTCTCTCCCTCCTCCCTCCCTCTCTCTCCCTCCTCCCTCCCTCTCTCTCCCGCCTCCCTCCCTCTCTCTCTCTCCTGCCTCCCTCCCTCTCTCTCTCTTCCGCCTCCCTCTCTCTCCCACTGAAGATACAATACTGAATCATGACATAATGCAGAATCCTCACTGGCAGTGCGACTTCTTTTGGAGCAATTGAGATGGCATTATGTTACATTCTCTTTGTATAACACAAGCTGATTGTTATGGATATGTGAAGTTGCGAAGTTAAACCATTTATACGTGTCTTTCTCCCTGTTAATTCACCTCCATATGCACCACTACCATCACCCTCTCAGCTCAAGTTTCGTACTTTCAGGGACAGTGGGATTCCATGCAGTGATTTACACTGCACTGTAATACTGATCTCTCTCTCTCTCTCTCTCTCTCTCTCTCTCTCCCCCTCTCCCAGCTGTCACCCTTCTTCCTTCCTCCCTCCCTTCCTCTTTTTCCAAGTCACCTCTACTCCTTCATGCTCTGCTAAAGAGCAAAGGTGGGAAGTCAATAAGTGGGTGTGTCTTGAGTACGTATTTACCCGAGCTATGCAGGTTACAGTTACATTTTATGGGGCGTTTTTTTTTTTTTTGGCATGAAAATGCAATAAAGGCTAGCATTTATGTTCATATCTGAATACAAAAGTAATGCACTCAATATGAAACAAAACAAAATGTCAATGTGTGATGTGTACCTTGGTGGCTGAGTCAACAGGCGCTCCTCTCTCCAACAGCTCCTCCACTAGCTCCTCGTGGCCCTCTTTAGCTGCCAGATGCAGCGCGTTCAGACCGTTCTGGGGAAAAACAGACATCAAGGTAAGTCTCTTAGAAAACAAATGTGGTGATAAAATTATTGCGCAACTGAGTGGAGTTTGGGGAATTAAGAACATCTGTTAGTGTTATATATATATACCTCTTAGTATGAGCGATATAGATACCTGCATCACATTGCAAGAGGTGGAATACACATTTAAGCAAGCGGTCAATATTAAGACATTAGATATGTAAATGTATTAATCAACTCTGGTGGGAAAACTCAAAAACATTCTTCCAAACTTAGAGAATCAGATCATCAGTTCATTGCCACACAAAAGTAAATCAATGTGAGGTATGTTTTGCCAGATATTTGTAGTTAAAGTAGTTTTTACACAACTCTTATGCACAACCATAAAATCTATATTAAATGGGGATAAATGGAATTAGTGTGGGATGCTTTACTGTTGTACAAAAATGTGAATAACAAGAAAACGCAAAGAGGTGCTTATTCCCAGAAATGCTTTGGGAGATCAACATTCAAGAACACAAGAGCCAATGTGTGAGTCAAAGAAGACACGGTTGCTTTTCCCTGAGGCAGGAAAGGAAGGTTTGATGTGAGCATTACATCAAAGGACTATGATCCATCAAGTAGAACTGGAGACTGGCACCGGAACATGAGGAGGAGTGCATGGTATAATGATCCAAATGTTTCACTATGGAAGACAATCTCTCAACGCAACTAATGTATTAAACACACACTCCCATTTCCTCTGACACAGACATACACACACAAACACAAGAATGCTTCACCTCATCCTCCTCTTCCTCCATTCTGCGCAAAGTATCCCTGTGAAATGTGCCAGCAAGGGCAGGATTTCAAATCCTGCCCTCCCTTCTACCCCGCAAGTTCACTGTTCCTTTCTTCAAACCAATTGTCAGTCTTTCTCTGTCTTATTTCTTTTCTGTGTGTTCTCTCCCTTCTTTAAGTCTTCGCTCTCTTCTATCTCTTGACCTCCGGTACGATACTCCAAACTGGGTTTACAAGTGATGGAGCCCCGCGGATCAATCACTGATCCTCCGCTTCCCACTGGTTTGGATCCAGACTTCTGGATGGTAAGGTCCGTCCGCCTCTTTCTTCCCCCCCGGCAGGCTCTGTCAGTTGGGTTAGAGAGAGGAGATGTGCCTCCTGGCTCTGGAGGCTCTCTTGGCACTGAGGTAAAGAGAGGAGCCGCTGTGTTGATAGCACCTCCGTCATTGCCCCCCCTTCCTTCCCCTTACACACAAGGGCCTCATCACACACACACACACAGAAATATTATGTGAACAAATGCACGTACACACACACACAGTCGGTGAATCGCCAAATGCCAAACAGCCATGGAGGTGTCATGTTTCTGCACAGTCATAGAGGGTATGTAGGACGCACACAAACATGGATACTCTCATATTTAGAAGCTGTTGAAAATGTCAACCTTTCAAAAAAAGAAAAAGGGGGCATTCCTCAGAGGCCAAAGTATGTATGTGAATGTGTGGCGCCACAGAAGGAGTGGTATGGCTTTAAAAGGGTCAAAATGAGTCTGATCAATGTGTTTATATAAGCCATCATCATGTCTCCTGACATAATAGTCTATCAATGCTTGTCTGTATGCAAGAAGCTTCTAATAAGCCTCTCAATAAGCTGGAAATTTTAAAAAGGTATTACTGTATGTTCATTTTTTGTCTGGGGGGCAGGGAAGCTATTAGCAAGCCATAATAGGTCTCCTAGAAAGAAAGCTTACACAGCACATAAGGCCCTCCTGGAGTAATACTGAAGCTATCCTGACCGAATGTGTGTCAGCAAATCATCTGATGAACCACCACTCTGAAATGTCTTCTTATAATCCATCAGCCTTGCACTTGAAAAGTCAATTTGTTGGCTTTCCATGTGGCATTCCCAATAGACTCTTACTGTAAGTAATGATTATCTGAATCACACACACACAAACACACACACACACACACACACACACACACACACACACACACACACACACACACACACACACACACACACACACACCTTGTCTTTCTGTGCATTGCATCATTGTCATCAGGTAATGGGAGTGGTTTCTACTGAGTTAAATCCAGTAGTGGGTCTACAGGAAGTGGTATTCTATTCTATTCTATTCTATTCTATTCTATTCTATTCTATTCTATTCTATTCTGTTCTAGTGATCTGTTCTTTGATCAGCAGGGATTGAGCATCAATTCTGAAATGGTGGCCTTCCTGACACAGCAAGAATTACGCAATCTAATTACAGTATTTCAATCACATTTCAACCGTTATGTATTCCATGAGAGGCAAGCAAAACCCACAACAGACACACACACACACACACACACACACACACACACACACACACACACACACACACACACACACACACACACACACACACACACACACACACAACCTGATCTAAATCTCCTTTCTCTCTGAACTGTAAGTGAAAGATTCATTTAGTTAATGGACATTCAGCCAAGCACAGTGATCCCTGGCAGTATGCAACTCTGCCTGGCGGGAGTGACACTGATGTGCGTCCAACGCAGTATTAACACCGCTACGACCTCTGACCTTCGTTATAATCATACACGGTAATAAATGGTCATGCTTTTCGTTGTTGTTTTATAGGCCCAAGTGTCATATGGGATGAATGTCGAGGGGTCAGAATAAAGAGGGGAAATAAATGCGTGCAGATTAAAGAGTAATATCACTCACCAAGGATTAACATGTGGGTGGATTAGAGAAGGATAAGTCTGGACTTTTATTGTGAGGATATGGGACAGAAACAGACATGCACACGCACACGCACACATATACACGCTCTCTCTCTCACACACACGTACTCACAAGCACACACACACACACACACACACACACAAAGAAACACATGTAATGTAATAGGAACAAGATGGACTTCTGAGTTCTGCTGTTTCAAAGTGACTGCAGCGATCCCTCCTTCCCACTGCGATTCCACACTGAACAGAGCACAAGGTTCAATTTGAATTGGGACCATCAATTTTTAAAAAGTACATATGGTATAATATAGTGAAAAATCATGCTCATCAAACTATACATTAAAGTTTTCTTTGATAAACATAAAATGTGTGAGATGGCCATTTCCTATCTGTCAAGAAGGGACACTTGTCTCATTCATTAAATCCATTAAAATAGAGATGGATAGCTTGACTCTGGGTTTGGCAGACAGGCAGTGTATCTCTCTTTCCCTCTCCTGTCCTGACTTGGACAGTCTTTTGCCCTTGGTGCCTGATTCTGGCCCTCGCCACCCTGTTGCTGCTTTCTAGGCTCTGGCTCTTGAGTTACGAATGAACACACCTTCAAGGCCAATACTACTGAATTTCAAAATTCAAATTCAAAATTTTTGTGTGTAGTTCCAATGCCTCCTGGTGTCTTCCACATGCCCAGCTTGACTAAATCAGAAAATATAAAAGATTTGCTGCTGATATACTATATATATTACTTTTACATTTTTCATTTTAGGATACATTTCCTGGATCAGATCTGATAGCATTACTGAAAAACAACAACTAATATTTGGTGTATTATGGTGCAAAACATTTTTTTTTAATATACTGTATATATATACTGTATATATACTGTATATATATAGGGTGGTATTCCCCAGTGAACCTGCTGTTGCTCTAGCTACAGGACTTGCTTAAGAATGAATGCTAGTATATACAAGTAAAAATAGTGGGCTTATATTTGGAGTGGGTAGCACAGACTAGGTTACATAGATCCAATGTGTACTTGGAGATTAAATGGGAACATATGCTGTTGCATAATCTTAAAGTTAAATCACTGCAGATAAATTGATTCCCACTGCCAATTAACCAGACTGCACTTTTTAGATTTGAACATAAGCGATTTAATGTCTAGCGATGTACTTATTGTGATACTCAACAGAGATCTGACTCTATTGACTACAATGCTTAAAGTACTGGGTATGGAGTTAATGGTTCTGTAATTGTGTGGGTTGCTTTTTCTCCCACATGATTCTGGTCCACTCATTTCCTTGAGAGCCATCGTGATGCCAATCAGTGGTAACGTAATACTTTTGAGTGATTATCTGGGCCTCCTCTCGTTGGGATGGCTGTGGAAAATGGCATCTCAAATCCTACTCCAGAAATCCTTGAAATCTCATTAGTGCTGAAAGGGCATCATATCTGTATAACATCGCTGTGAGGCTGGTCAAACCACTGCCTGTTGTGTTTTGTTGGAAGAAGCCACTCCTCAAGAAAGAAATGATGATGTTTCCTTTAGTTTGACCACACACTTGTTGTCCTTCCTCTACATCATCTCAAACATGAGGCTAATGACGTCCCCTTTCCATAAGGTCTAAGTATGTTGGCTAGCTGTAACAAGTTTTAAATGAAGATGTGATAGCGGAGCCTTAAACCCGTGACCATGATAGTATGGCAGTCTGAAAATAAAAGTGTTTGATGAAGTATCAGATGATATCTCCGTCTGAGCCACAGCCAAACAAACAGCCAACCTTCATGCCTGGAGGAAGAATAAAACTAATGCACTTGTGAGAGTGTGTGGGTGTATGTATGTATGCATGTAAGTATGTATGTAAGTATGTTTGTGTGTACATCTATGCACGTATGCACAGATACTCAAAAACACACACACCACACACACACCTGTTGGAGGATTACTCTGTCAACACGGACACCAATGAAAAATTGTGGCTTCAAAGACAAGGACACTTCCCTCCTTCATAAACAAAGCCCCGTCCATCAAGTCATGCAAAGCCAAACAAACAGTGGAGGGAATTCAATTCATTTATATTTCATTGTACTGTAGCTTGTGCCAAGATCCACACTAAGATTGTCTTTCTGAATAAAGATTCATGAGAGTCTAATAGTCATGAAAGGCTGCATGTACCGTGACTCTTGGGAATACATCTGTGTGTCAGTCAGACTGCCTTTGGAATTTAGCTTATGTCACTTTTCTCCAAGTCACTATGACGAGTGAACAATTTGTGTGTGTGTGTGTGTGTGTGTGTGTGTGTGTGTGTCTGTGTGTGTGTTATCCATGCAGATCACTTCTCTCATACACAGGACAACAAGCTACAGTTAACAGCTAAAGGTGAAAGGTGAAGCCATATAAGCAGATTGGTGTTTGTTTGTCTCTTGTGACTCCTTAACAGGAATCAGATGTGCTGTTTTATATTGGCCTTCACTCTCTCTCTCTCTCACACACACACACACACACACACACACACACACACACACAAGTGATATTTAGCACTGGGACATTACGAAAATGTCACACTCATTTGCAGTCACCTGACAGATGTGATCACCTGACAAGTGACAGATATGAAGGCCAGGGCTCTCCTGTTGCAGGGAGGAGGAGGGTGTGTGTGTGTGTGTGTGTGTGTGTGTGTGTGTGTGTGTGTGTGTGTGTGTGTGTTTGTGTGAGTGAGTGTCAACAATCACTGCCACTGAATTTAGTCAGGCCTCACTGCTGGAGCACATAACAAAGCCCATGGTGCCCATGAAAACAAATAGTAGAGGTTTAGGTGGGAAGCTGCCACTTCCTGTCTCCTATAGCCAATCAGGGCCCAGTGTATAAATAGCTGCTGTTAAACTGTTGGAGAGTCACAAAAGGCTGACTGCAAGGAGACAGCGGGGCGTATGAGGAGCACGCACACACACATGCACACACACACACACACAGCCACATAATAATCCCTCTTAATCCCCCACCACCCATCCTCCTTTAAGATACCTTGTGACTTCTGTAAATCATATTGACAGAGACGGGGCAGGGGATAGGGGGTGTGGGGGTGTACAGGGCTCTAGTGGGAAGTTGTTTGACCCCCCCTCTTCTACCACCCACCGACCCCCCTACCCCTGACCCCCCCTTTCTCCTCAGTGGAATGTGGGTGAGGGCTGAAGAGGGGTACTGGGGGGGGGGGGGGTGAGAACAGCTGTCAGGGAGAGACGGTCCATTGCGCAAATACAGCAGCTGAGATTGGAGGAGTTAAGGGGGGCCGGGGGTGGGATAGGGGGTGTGGTGGAGGGGAAGGAAGGCGGGGTACTGGTGGCCGGGAGGGTGGTCGTGATGTTGGGGTGGGGAGGGGGGGGGGGGTCGCGGTGTAGGTATGCGCTGACCTAGCTCATTAGGGTGACGCCGCTGTGACACAGCAGAGCTAGGGGAGGATTCAGCGAGTTTGACACACAGACCAGTTGACAGCTCCGACCTACTCCTGTGACGCTAGCCTCCACACGGTCAGTATACGTGCTGTACGTCGGCCGGTATGTGCCTCAATGAACCATTAACAGTGGATCTCAGGGAAACTTCACTGATGTGTCAACGCCGGGCCAGATGTATCGTATTCAGTACAGCTCTAAAACTGCTTTCAGAGGCAACTTCAACAGAGAAGCAGACTGTAGTGAAACTATATACTTAGCTGCTGCATTGAAATGTGAAAGGGTTAAAAGCTATTGGTTTTTGTTTTTGAAATACGATAAATGCCAGAATAAGGAAACATATGTATAAAGGTAAACGTGAACACAAAATCACATGATAGCAGCTCAGTTCAGCGTTAAAACCTCGGCTCTACAGCTGCTTGATTACCCTAAGCTGCTACTCGGTCAGTACCAAATAACAGCATCAGGCATTACAAAAGAAATCCCCACTGCTGGCTTTTCATAAATGTGTGTAATCATCTGTGTGTGACTGGAAAAATTTGTGTGTGTGTGTGTGCGTGCAAGACGGCACGTGTGTGTCAAGCTACGTGTGAACACACAAACAATGTTTGTCAAATCGTGCAATAAGCTTTGCTCCATGGTGCGAAGATCCCTTTGAGCAATTATTATGACAAAAAGCTATATAAGAGATTAAAACTTATGACTTATGAGTTAAAACTAAACTAAATAACTTAATCGCATAAGGAGCTACTTAACAAACATTAGCCAGCCCATCAAACAGCACTGGCCAGCTTGACAGTAGGGTGTAATCGAACAACGGGACTTGAGATTACAGTTTTTGGACTTTCAGCTAAATCTGCTCTTTGCCGTTATCTGTTGCAGCAGCAATGTTTCTTTAGAGTTTGAGTTGCAGGCAACAAGAAGACAGGCTTGTCATGACTCTAAATAAACTCTACTTTGTTTAGAAGAAAGATGCTGGAGAAGACATTATCATCACATCCAGCTAGAATTACGGGCACCACACATGCAAGGTGAGATCAAGTGTACAGGTGAGACATCACTATCTTGCTCTACACAGATGTAATCTCCCCAACTCTTAGCGACCATGATGATATTGTCCTCTTGTGGGTATTTGCAATTTGCCAGAAAACCACCACTGTTCTAAATAGAGTCAGCATCAGAGCCGTCATCTGTGCGATTAAAATGGAGATCAAATAGTCCAGTCTGATACTTACATTCAGTATTCTGGCACACTGTATAGACAGAATGCAATACTGTAGCATAAACCGTGGTTATCTGGCAAGTGGTGTGCACTGTATGTATAAGACATGGCTGTGTGTTCACAATCAACCATAGAAAGGCCAATAGCATGTTAATGAGGCTCGACTACATCAACAAACACTAACTATATCCTAATCTGAATCAAGTTTTCATCAAAAAAACCCAGGTGCCAAACTACAGCGCTATGCAGAGCAGATTGTAACAGAACCTCTCGTCAAGGTGCTGAGCATTTCCCCCCCACATTAACAAGGAAATGTACCTTGGCTAAATGTACAAATAAACCTCTATACATATACATAAATGTGTACATTTCACATTTCATTACACTACATTGTGATATGAAGATCTAGAGGGAAGAAAAAGTAAAAGAGACAAAGAAGTTGAAAATTGCAATACAACGCAATAGAATACAATTTTTTGTCCTGTGGGAAATTCAGTCTACAAAGCCTTCCAAAATAACAGTGTACATCATACACAACAGCAGAAATGGAAATGTCATGGGACACTAGAAGCGGCGTCAGTGAGAGTAGTAAGGAGTCCTTACCTGGTTACAGGTGCTGATGTCTACTCCACCTTTCAGGAACTCTAGGACTTTGTCAATGTTCCCCGCCCTGGCAGCCCGCAGGAAACTGGTGTTACTGTCCGACTGGAGAGATGAAGAGAGAAGGGGGGTATTAGCGACAGAAATACAAGCACTTTGTTTTTGTTTAGTTTCAGTTCTAGTTTTAGTATTTTTGGCAGAGGTGGTACTGTGTGATACGAAATTCTTTTAAAAATATATTTAGGCTACATTATTTTTCAATACATCCTCAACTAACTTAAAGGTTCATTCTCTTTTTTACCCTGCACATGAACTAAAACATTTCACGTATATTTTTATCTTATTTTAGTTAGTTTTACAAGTGGACATGAGAGCTGAGGGAAAAGTAATACAGGTTTGGCTTAGCAAGCTAATATTTCCTCAAATATCTGAATTCTAACCCGTCAGTCACAAATTCAAATCAATTCAACTAGATGCATGTAAATAACTTGTTATTGCTGTGGATGGTGGGAAGAGGAGCAATTTCATGTAATATGGTGGATAGGATGGCAGTTGGTAGACAGAGTGGTCAGAGAGTGTTTTATGAGAGCCGGACGTCCCGCTCTTATCAATACTTGGTCTGAGTATTCTAAATTTAACTACCAGACGCCAAGACTACAAAGAAAGGAGACAGCTGCGACACACACACACACACAAACAATCACACACACTTGAAGATGGTATACATAGGACTATGTTTTGTAATATCGAAGCTACATTTATGATATTCATCATGACAGGATCAACTGAAATATGAACCTAGTTTCTGTGCAGATGTAACAGAAGAACGAGTCTTCCTCACCATGTAACATAACTCACAACTGTAACTAGAAATATCTCTCCTATAGGGTTACCAGTGAGCGGCAAGTGTTACAGTTAGCTAATATTTGGATTAGGGTTTAGTGATAATTAATTTTTAAACAGATGCTATTCAGGTTGTGCTAACTCAATGCCCCACTACCCCTGCTAAGGACTGACTGTATTGAGTTGAGAGTGTGTGTTGACAAGGTTTTAACCTCTTATTAGTGGGGTTAAGACAGTGACGTGTCAGTCAGACACCGCCGGGTGTTAACTCCCGAGGTCAGCAGATTCAACCTCCCCGCGGCGTGTTTGGGATGACGCCCCGCCCCTGTCTGGGGTCAAGGGTCAAACCCGTCGCATGAGATGTCACCACACATACAAACACACATGTTCCTAGCAACAAAGAGATCAGTACATCATCTGGTACTGAAGGGAGGACACTTAAAGCATGCAGCATAAGTCACAGTAAACAAAAAAAAAAGCTGAAAGTCCATCAAGAAAATATTAGAACAGCTGATGAAGCATCTCTCTTTCTCGTTTTCTCTCTCTCTCATTCTCCCACTCTCTCCCACTCTCCGCCTCTTACCAGTGCATCATCAACTTCAGATCCAGAGTCAGCGGCCCCGTAGTAGTCAGTTTGTTGGTTTAAATCTGTGTCGCTGCCAATGGTCTTTAAAGGCTTATCCGAGCCACAGGCCTTACACATCGCGGCGTTGCCCATGGTTACCAGCCAAACAAATCAAGAACTTTTCCGTCCCCAATTGTGGCTTTTCTTGGCTCACCCAAACTCTGGTTGACTCTCTCCACCAGAGTCCAATCTTGGTAGTTTCTCAATTCGCAAATCCAGACCTTGTCCTTAGGTAAAGGCTGTGTTCTGAAAATCTGTCTCACATCAATCCTGCATCACTCCTTGAAAACACCCATTAAACCCATCTTGCATGTCTTCTGTTCATACTTGATTAATTTCAAGCCAAATTTCTCCCTCTACCACTGTCACCACTCTGTCCTCTCTCTGTACCCTCTGATCCCTTGCCCTGCCAAAACCCCACCTTCCCCAGCGTTGGGTACCTCTGGCTCCGTCTATGCGTGTGAGCCAAGTCTGCCCAAGGCCCGGTCCCGCCTGCTCTTCCTCTAACTTTCCTCTCCTCTGTCTCCCTCTCCCTCTCTCTCTCTCGCTCTCTCTCTGTGGGAATAACAACTGCAGCCGTAAACACTTTGCCAACACTGCCAGTTCAGGCCTCTCCCGCACTGGCTATTTTTACCCCACCGGGCCACCAGACCCTTTCTTCCGACAGGCCCCTAGCCCCTTGCCGTGCGTGCCCAGGGTGGGGTGCATGACAGCTGGGTGCGAGTCGGGCCGGAGACCGCATGGCCTGCAGTGCTCTCCAGGAATGCCGAGGGTCAGGGTGTAGAGGTGGAAGCTGAGCCTCAACACAGAACTCAGATCAGATTACAGTAACTTACAGTCTTACACTAAGCCCATTGTTCATCATTAGGGCAAAACACATCTGATGCAAGATCAATAGACAGAATGACACTTTGTGACCTTTCACCTGTTAGGGTTGAACTTGAGAATATGCCATTATTGCCAGAATTGCAAAGAGCATCCCAGATACTAGCTGACATTTTTGGATAAGGTGTTTATATACTGTATGTCTCCTTGGATTCTGCCATGGAAACAGAACTAAAACAGACCGCAAAAAACAACAGTATACAGAATAACATATTCACATGCCTCAGTATCCTGGCTAATATCATCATATCCCAGCTATCATATTTGGGCTTCCAATAATCAAGATATGAGCTTATACCGGCTATTGTAAGTGGGATATGAAGCTTACACGCATCCACTTCTGATAAGAATACTCGAGTATACCAAATAATATCAGAATATTAATACAGATGTAAACAACTTCACTGAAAAATCATCTTAGACAGTCTGGGAATAAGGCGTATTTGGAATTCTTCTAGCTCTCCTGTCAGAAATGTCAAGTATTAGTGAAGGTCCACTCCTGGTGTTTACCAAAATACTAGAGGCTAGAAGGCTTGAAAGAGTTTGTCAAGTTACAAACCTGTGATGTAAGGGCGTCATTACCATGATTGCTAAAACAGATGTCCAGAGACAACTGTGTGCTTGTATTTCTGTTATGTGCAGCTACAGCCAAGTGACCAAAATTATCAATATGTGTGCTAGACAGGCACTGTGTGTGTGTGTGTGTGTGTTTGTGTGTCTGTCTCTTTTGACTGTCTTTTCACTGCCTGTTGGTCTGCCTGTCTGCCTAACATACTACCCATACAGAGATTGGATTGATAAAGCACCAGCTATAATCCCTGCAGGATCTGTGTATTGACATGCAGCCAGTCGTGTAATGGAGGATCCCGGATTATTACTCTGTCCAAGTCTATGCCTGCACTGGAGGAAAATCACAAACACTCTACTCAGCATCATAAACATCCCATTAGCAGCTAGGAATATAGATAAATTAGGCCACTTAAAGGACAATTTCAGCATGATTGTTTTTGCTCATTTCCTGCTTTCCCTTTTTCCATTTTGCATTATGCAATATAGTTTTCCAGTGCTTTTATAACATTATGAGATATTTGCTATCTCTCCCTCGTCGTTGTTTTTTAAACGAATGCGGCCTATTAAGAGGTATTTCCAGTAAAGACGAGGGCACCACTTTTAAGCCTTAATCACGTAAAAGCATCATGTTTTATTTTCTGTTTCATTTTTCGGACTATAGCTAGCAGAAGCGTTTTGCTTTGGTTTGTCTGTTGGCTTGAATGGGTTGTGACTGACAGAATTCGGGTCCTAACGTAGCCGCAGAGAACATTTGCTACTACTTTTATTTTGGCGAGGAAAACGCAGAAATCAGAGAAGCAGATAGCAGAAGTAAGATGTCTTATCTCGGCTCTTGTGGTGTTCCCGAATGTGCACATCAATATGAAACGGTGAGCAGAACTTCTTTCAAAATGTAAAAGTTTCTAGCCTGATATTAGCGTTTTAAACTCAATTATTGGTTTCTCATTCACAATGATGGATTACCTTTACCAAATTAGAAGTCTCCAGAGTTGTTTTCTATGCAGCCTGGAATTGAATGGGAGTGAATGAAACCGGTGTATGGCGCATGTATGTAAAAAGTGTTACAATTAACATGGAAAATGTAAAAATAAAATGAGCAAAAACTCAAATCACACTGGAATTGTCACATATTCGCAGGACTTTCCATTGCTAAAGCTAACTGACAATATGTTGCAGTGTTCTATTGCATTTAATGTGTTAAACATATTCTTTTATTTCATATTTGACCAAAAAGCTGCCCCCATTCATCAGCATATGACATCTTACTGAACTTCACATCACATCTGTCATCTATTACACCCCCATCTCACTAATGATCTCTCTCATACTACATGATAAATCATCTGAGAGGACAGCATTGCCCGCTCAACCTTGTCCTTTTAAACTGCATGACTGACCCCCCCAGCCCACCCCTCCACACACACACACACACACACACACACACACACACACACAAAAATGCCCTCTCACACTTAAGCCCGCAAGCGCACGTGTGGATGAGATTATAGCGGTAATAAGCGTGATACACGACACGGTTACCCTCTTAATTACATTCCCACTTGTGGACATGGTATGAGCCCGGACAGGACAGGGTGTGTGTGTTTTACCTGCCGCTTGCGCTCGGCCCTCTCACGCTGCCGTCTCCTCCTCTCCCTGGCTTTCTGCAGCGCTAGGTACTCTGGTGGATGCTCGAGCTCACGAGCTTTCTTCAAGTGGGCCGCAGCATGGGCCATGACTTACACTCTCCCTCTCTGTCTCAACCACTTGTTTTCTTAGCTGCCGAATTTTCTAACTCACACTGTATTCATTCACACATCCTTGACTAACACTCACTGTGTCATGCATACACACACACACACACACACACGCACACACAGAAAAAAGTTCCACAATATAGAACTTAAGAACTAATGAAGTTGCATACTGCAGAAAACCTGTGGTCCACAGTCTGATGTAGTCCGGAAAATTTTGTAAAAACCAACTTCAATCAATCAGTGTTCATCTGACAAAGTCTGATAAAGTCCTCAACTGAACGATTCCATGATAAAAAAATAATAAAATAAAAAATTCTTTTTGAAAAAGTTGAGAAAAAAAAAAAGATCCTCCCCCTCAAACCAATCAACAGTGGAGTTAAACAGTTTTAAAAAGTTTCCTATTTCACTCCTTCCCCTCTCCTCTTCTCCTCCTATGTTCTTCTCTTCCTCTTCTTCAGCCTTTGTTCCTCCACATCCAGTCAGAAAACAGCTACTGGATTTTCACATTCCTACACAAAACACACACAGACCCACACACCCATACACGCCATCCCACAATGAAACATTTACGTGTGTGAGAGGGATAGGGGGATGATGACTGAAAAGGGATAGGTGAATGAGGGTAAGACCCATCCAGTCATTACATTCCGTGACACACACACACAGACACACACACACACACACACACACACACACACACACACACAGGGAATGACCCCAGTCCAGATGTACATAAAAACTCCAACGGGAGCAGCTGGAAAACGTTTTGTCATTTGTGTGTGTGTGTGTGTGTGTGTGGACGTGCATGCATGTGTATGCTTATGTGTGTATGAGCAACAGTCAAAGGGGAGTGTTTAGTGTGTAAGGGGTTTAGGGAGGCTGCGTGCCAACAGCCAACCCACTGCCAGAGCCACAGCTACTCCCTCCCAACCGCTGTGTCCAAACACACTCCACACTGTTCACTGCATGACAGGGAGAGAGGGATGCAAGAGGAGGAGGAAAGGTAGAGGGAGGTGGGGAAAAGGTGAGGGGCAATGAAGAGAGGAGGGTTAGAAGGGGGAAAGCAGGAGAAGACAGGGGAGGAGGGCGGAGAGAGGGAGAATGGTGAAAGGAATAACACGAAATAAGAGGTGGAGAAGGCAGAGTAGGGGAAGAGGGAAAAGTGAGGTCACGCACAGAGAACGGGAGAGAACAGATGGGAAAGAGGATACAAATCAAGCAAAGCTGAGGGGGTGAAAGAAGGGATGGAATAAAAGAATGAAAGATGAGAGGGAAACGGAAGCAGAAAGGGCAGCGGAGAGAAAGAGGAAGAAGAGAGAGTCTGCAGGGTGAACTGAAGTACAGCCTGTCCTTGTGTGAGGCGGCAGCAGAGAGGGAGGGACACTCCACTCAGTCTAATAGGGGACCAGAGAGCCGGGAGCAGAGAACAGTGACTTGCAATCACCTGCAACTTACAGGATACCCCCTGCATGCGGGGAAAGTGGTTCGGTCTGTATCCCAACTGCACTGCACCTTGTGTGTGTGTGTGTGTGTGTGTGTGTGTATGTGCCTACACCACCAGCAGAGGGGTGTAAAGGTCTCTCTCTGTCTCAGCAGCTAAGAGTGTGAGAGTTTGAAATTTCAGCACCAAGGACAGCTCCCAGATTCAGCAGGCCAGCAGCACTAATGCCTGCATACCTACATACCTACATACACACACACACACACACTTTCCTCTCTCACACCTCTATTTCTGTTCACACATTTTGGCTGATGTGTGTTTCCACAGGCTAAGCCAACAACAACAACATCAACAACATCTCTTTCACAACTCCTGGCAAGCGAGGTCACACCGTGTGACAGACACATATTAACAATCATGAGTGGGACAGAGCCACTGAATCACTTCACGCTCTTGTATTGTCTAGGTCCGTTCATTCAGTCTAGGCCCTTCACTCAGTTCCATGATGATCCTGCTGTTGGAGGGAATACACTAACAGCTCTTGGGATGTGCTCTACTCTTCTAGCACTCTCTGCTGGTGAAACAGAGGAAATGCAAGAAACAACAGAAAATTGATGCAGTGATGATGACTGTAAAAATCTTTTTTTTTTTTTTGGATTGAGGAAATATTTTCTTGGAATATCTTCTGAATTCTGCACCTGCATTCCATAATCGTGAAATTCACAATATAATCACAATAAATGTACTCTAGATCTAGAATAGAATCATTTATTTTCCAGGCTGCCTCACCAAGGCCACTAGATTTAAAATCAGTTTTGACTAGTTCTTCCACCTGGAAATCCTCTAACCTTCACATTGCTTTTTTTTTAGATCTACCTAAGGCCAACTTACGGTTCGTTACCAAGCACTGCCTCTTAAAAACAGCCTTCCAACAACAACAACAGCAAGTGTGCTAAATGTGAGTCTGCTCACATGTGCCATCTTCTTGACATGGCTTACTTCTCGGCTTTGTAAGGCTTTGCATACCTGTTATTACTATTTCCATTAGTCCACGTCCCTTTCTTGCCCAGACATCACATTGTGTTTTTTTATGTTTTACTTCCTTTGGACGCTTTGATTATGTGCATATATCATACCTAATCTATCCTGCTTTAATTTTCCTGACAAACAAAAGTGAAACACAAAAACAACCCTCCCCCTATCACATATACAACCCATGGCCATCAACAAACATTAACTCCTAAAAGCTGCAACTACCGTACTGCACTGCCTGCTGGCTCAGGTTTCCGATTTAAAAGACAAAATCTATGAGCTTATTGATCAGCATGTTCGCTGATCCTAAAACACTGTTAAAGCTGTGTTCTTACGGGGCGTCCTGGTAGCTCAGTGGTCTAAGGCGCGTACCGTCTAACCGTGACTTCCTGGATTTGAATCCGGCCCAGGACCTTTGTCGCATGTCGTCATCCCCCCCCCCCCCCACCCCCACCCCAATCTTTCCTGTCTTTCTCCACTTTCAACTCTCTAATAAAACAAATGCCCAAAAAAATAATCTTAAAATGCTCAGCCGTATTCTTACAGTAGTCTGTGTGCATGTGTATGTCTTTATTAATGCCATGAATTTTGCAGCAGTGTCTACATCTCAACAAAGGCTGATGAATGGAAAACCAAATAGATCCCTCCCATCTCCATCCATACAAGACACTCAGGATTAAGAGAAATACAGTATAAGTTAAAGAAAAGAGGGAGAGAGTGCGTGTGTGTGTGTGTGTGTGTGAGTGTGTGTGTGTGTGTGTGTCCATCCAGGGGTCAGATTACATGGAGGAGGGCTCCGCAGAGAGCTGAAGTGAGCTCCTGTTTCTATTGGTTTAGTGGTTCTCCTGTACGGGAGGGGTTAATGGTCTGGTTTCCATTTTATAGATCCAAAGGCTTTTATATGGCCCATTAAGATAGACAGAAATGAGAGATGCAGAGACAAGCACGCGCATGAGTGTGTGTGTGTGTGTGCGTGCACGTGTCTCTTCATGTGACTCAACGTTTGTGAGTGTGTGTGTGTGTGTGTGTGTGTGAATGTTAGGTGTGCGCTGGTTCACCTCAGTCACGTGCACACATACTTAGAACTACATCCAAGTGTGTACACCTCACTCCAACTCCAATAATATCTAACCCCCCCAAAAATACACCAGTGCCATGGCTATGATTGGTGTTACTGCTTTTGTTGTTGCTGTTATTTCTGTTGTTGTTGTTGTTGTTGTTGTTATCTCACTCCCCCTCCCATAATGTCTTACAACCAAAAAAGAAATAAACAAACCAGATCCACAGCTGTAATACAAAACCTGCTATTGCTGTTACTGGTGTTACTGCTTTTGCTGTTGCTCTTATTTCTGCTGTCGTTGTTGTTGTTGTTGTTGTTGTTGTTGTTGTTGTTGTTGTTGTTGCTGATGATTTGCCTGCTTGCTAATGGAGCTGCAGTGCTGTATGGTGGGGTTCAGCTGATGATGAGTGCCTGGCAGCATAATGCATCTGAGCTGTAATGGAGGGAAGCTCTTTGTGTTTGAGACGGCTCATTTAGACTTCAGGAAGCCCATATATCTTTCATGACCACAATTTTCAACTCTCTCAGCTCAACCCCCCACCCCACCCCCACCCCACCCCCACCCCACACACACACACCCGTTTACTGCTCCCTCTCAGAGAAATTATAGTTTTCATTACTGCTTAAATGTGTTTGGTTCAAGTGATGCATTATGCTTACGCAAACCTTTTGAGTGAGTGAGTGCGTAGGTGACTGATCGACTGACTAAAAAAGTCTCACTGTTGTTGAACAGTATTTCCTAATACCATTGTACTTGACCAAAGACCACTGTACCAGAGGCAGATAATGAATTTTGGGATTGGAAGGCAAACGCCAAAGAAATCCACTTCACAAAGTTCCCATTATTAGTAACATAGATGAGTCACTGGTTGATTCAAGCTAATATGGTCTCCAAGCATGTGGTGATGGCTAACCGTCACAGCAGGGTGGGTGAGGCTGCTATCTTCAACTTGGCCACTAGTTGGCGTGTTTGTAGCAAAGCTCAAGAGAGCAGCAGGAGGTCTGCAGTACCCAGCTGAGATCTGACACAGAAACTCCTCCTCAAGCTCAACCTCAGAAAACATGCACACACGCACACGCACACGCACACACACACACACACACACACACACACACACACAGCACAATCTGCATAAATTTATACACTACATGCTGTGGATGCTCACCCTCTCCTCCCAGGTTATTGATTATAAACTGCAGCTGAACCCTGCACCAGATGCCTGTAACATGAATCCACACTGGATTATAGTCAATCATCAGTCTTAAAATGCCACACACACACACAGACACACACACAAAAACACACAAACACACACACACAGGGTTATCGATTGCCCACTGAGACAGCATTAACAGTAATACACTAGCAAGGAGAGTATTATAATGGAGTATTTTAAAAAGAAAGCTGTGGGGAACACTACTATTTGTCACCTGCGGGTCCACTAGTCTACTAAGACTACTGCCTGAATCCACATGGCTTTCCTTATAGTATGTATTACTAATTCTGATAGACACAATGGCCAGATTATATCATGGCCAGGAAGCTACACAACCCAAGGTACTACCAAAGTTCAACATCGCTTTAACAGCTGTGGGACTCCCTGGTTAAATAAAAGTTAAAAATGATAACAATAAACGGCTGTGCAGGAAGACTGCAGATACATAGTAGGAGAACAAGGTTTTCACAAATTTTACTGGTGGGCAGAGGGAGGTATGTGAGAAACATGTGGGCTAAACGCTAAAACCAAGTCCTGTAAACAACAGGGTGACAGAAGGACCATAGCTTTCATTAGGCATCTGCAAAAACAAACCCAATTGATACTATACTTGATAAATTGATAGTGTATGGGTGTTATACATAGGCTGGTGTAAATATTGGTGTTGGCTATATTGCTAGTCTATAAATTACACCTACTCTGCTTGTATTGGTATAGCAGAGCGCACACAATCCAGGGGTAGAGAGTGCAATGGATTGGCTCACAGATATGATTTAAATGTCAAGTCATTTTCCTCTTTTACTGCTTAAGAAAGGTCAGAGCCATGAAGTACACAAAGCATGTGCACACACACACACACACACACACACACACGTGCACACACACACTCCATTTTTCACTCAGCTAAATCACACAGAGTCAAATCTAATAGCCAGTGGACAAGGCAGGCAGTTAAGAATCCAGATCGGACCACACCCAGATGCACTGATGTACTGAGTAATATCACCGAGACAGGGATGGGGGGGGGGGGGGGAGAAGGGAGAGAGAGAGGCATTGTAGATGGGACGTATAACCTTGATACAGTCAGATGATACGTCCCCAGAGAAAGAGGGAAGGAGGGAGAGAGAGACAGACACTGGAGAAAGACCACACCCTGTCGAAATTGCAGTGATGCCGCACACGCACACAGACAGATTTGTAAAAGAGCCGATAAAGTACGGGCTACATGATTTTCTCCATTCGTCCTTCAGTGCTCCCACCATATAAACAGCCCTCCCCAGCACCTCCACAGACAGGCAAGCAGCAGCCCCACAGGCAGGCAGCAGCACCACATTAACTGATTGCTTCCAGCTTTTGCTTTTTGGTACATTAAGCCACAGCCTTCAACATCCTTTCTCAGAGCAAACTGGCTGGGAGGACTTAAAAGTGTAGACTCTAAAGTCTAGAGGGCTAGAATCGCAGAGTAAGCAATGGATTAAGTCCATAAATTCATAATTCACTTCCTGCAACTGATGCCAAGTTTGATTTATCAAGTGCTATAGCTAAAAGCTATCAGTAAAATGCAGGATATGTGATATACCTTCAGGTGAACAGGAGAGTAGAGATTTAAAGGACTAAATATAGACACAGTGATGTTTATATGGAAAACTTATGGTATACCAACAGATAGATGCAGACATACACAGAGAGACAGCAACAACTCACAAACACAACACATAGAGTACTAGAGTGCTAGAGTAGTCCCTCAGTAAACCCTGAAACCATAACCAGAATCCACTGCTTCTCCATGGCACAGGAGAGTTAGATACCCGCTGCCTTGGAAATGGCCGTCATAGTAATTTATGGCTTTTCCCTTTTTTTCTCTTTGAAGTCCTGCCCAAGTCCCTTGGGAACGCATGACGTCAGTTTGCCATTCCTGTTAATGAGATGAGACAGAGGTCTACAGCCCACTGGAAAATGAACTACCCTATTCTACTGAAACGGCCATCCCACTGCGGCTGCTATCTATGCTAACGAATATCAACGGCATTCATGGGATCAGGGTGTTATGATTCTGGGATTTTAGGAACACTTTAAAAACTGTGACATACTGGATAGAGCACTGGGTAGAAATACTTTAGTGTGTCAGAGCGGTGTTTCCAGCCAAAGGATCTAGTAGATGTGCAGACTGTGGTTTCAGCACAGTACAACACAAAATACTGAGCCGCCCATCGAGACCATCACTGGATAAATCAGTTATTCTAGAGCGAGGCTGGAATTGTAGAAACAAATAAAGAGACATAGTCTTTACAGAACAGGTTCCATTTTCATGCCAAAGACCCTAAAATAGATCCTATTGATCGATGCACATGGAGTCAGGGACACCAATCTGAAAAAACTGTGGGGACTTACTTTGAGATTTTTGTCTTTTGGTAAGATTTCAGGATAGAACAGAATGAATGTCTGTAAATTAGAGACAATAAAGGAAGAAAAACATTTTCTTAGGGAATCATAGTGAAACTATTCTTCATCTCCAGACCCCACACTGAGAATGACAGCCCCAGAATGCTGCATACAGTTAGAAAACACAGAGAAACATGTTTTTTGTTTTACCGCTTTCTCTCCATGTTGTTGTGCTAACACAGCTAAAGCATGGGGAGAATGTATTTCCATCCCCTCGCTGATCTCATCCAGCGTCAGCTGACAAAGTGTATTGAGGCATAAACTGATTTCACCTCCAAGTTGAATGTATAATGAATAATGAAGCGCATGACCTAAAATTCAGTGCCGCACACAGTCATACCAGTAATGCTGAGTGATGCTGTCAAGGGCAAGAGAGACAGACAGACATAGCATAAGAGAGAGAGAGAGAGAGAGAGAGAGAGAGAGAGAGAGAGAATCGAGAGAGTCAGACAGAGAATATAACAGATCTGGCAAGGTAACAGTTCATTAACAGTCAACATTTTGATTGGTTCCCTATAAGGGGCCTGGGACAAAACAGAGACAAAGGCAGAATAACGTGGTAAATAGCACACTTTGGATTCTCCAACTGCAGGTGTTACTGCAGTTACGTCACAGCATCTTCCTCATCAAGGGCAATCTGGTGTTTTGCTTGCATGCATATGTGCTTGCCTGTCTGTCTGTCTCTCTACATGCAGCGTTATGAGCCATGCTATTCTCAACAACACAGCAAAAAGCTTTGATGTGTTCCTGTGAGAAATCCTTCACTGACTCAACTCAAACATGATGAAAGAGGCAGTGGGGAGAGGGGGAGAGGGTGGAGGGTGGAGAAGGAGCTGGAGAGAGAGAGAGAGAGAGAGAGAGAGAGAGAGAGAGACAGCATGTTTATATAAAGGTGTTTGAGCTGTTTCTGAGAAGTCCATTGATCTCCAACCGCCCCCTCCTCGCTCTCTGGTTCTCTCTAACGGGAAACAGAGTTATAAGGCCATAATGAATAATTAACATCTAAATGCCTCGGACTGCCCCCAGTCCAAAAACACCTGCCCTTTATGGAGCCAGACTGGCTAAGGATGCGTCTCAATAGTCTAGCTTCTTCCCTTAAAACACCTGCTCTCTGTGGAAACTGTCAACAGAAGACCCATCTCCGTATTCTTCCTTGCTTCCTCCTGAGGATGCATCTCAAAAGTCTACAGCTTCTATTCCTCATATCCTGCAGCTGTAGTCAGCTAACATGATCTAACTATCTGTCCATCTGCATTATACACACTGACTCCCTCTCCTCATCACAAAGGTTTCATCGCCTGTCACCTTTTGACTTCTTCTGTGCTCTTTTGATGAATGGCTTTTACCTCAAATGAGACAACCACAGTGTTGCAAGATTCTTTTTGGGGCATTTCTGCTTTATTGGATAGTCACAGTAGAGAGAGACCCTAGCAACATCCAACACTGGAAGACAAGCCAGTGAGAAATGGTGTCAGATTTAACTGGGACACCCCAACTAGTTTTGGGGTGCCATGGTGACCGAGAGTGACAGTCCAGGATATGAAATGTCAGGATGCCATTTGTGCCCAAATATAGCCATGCTAAAGTTCCACACGGTTCCCTGGATCCAGGACAGGAATACCATTGCTTTTCTTACAACCCTATCACCATTACACGGTATGGAAACTCATAGCCCATAACCCATAGATAATATCATATGACTGTTGCCTCTATATTGCATCAGAGCCGGTTGATGAAGCGGCTCCTTGGCATTTGGAACACTCTGAGTATCCACTCATGTCCAACATGGTACAAGCAACCCCTGTAGGTGTATTTATTTAGCCATGTGGGATGATGGATATTTCTGTGTCCTGTCTTTAGGTCAGTGTGTCGCACAATGCCAAGGTACGCCATAGTGGAGCTGGTTCAGAACCACAGTGAGGAGGGAACCCTTCCTGCATGCCTAAATTTCACATTACTAATCTTATATTCTCTCAGTCTTAAAGTAAATCTTTGGGCTTGGTGTGCATGGCATGGTTGCACAAGGAGTCTCTGAGAAGTCTCTCTGATTAAAAGCAGCCCTGACAAAGACCATGTCACAATCTCTATGATGAAACAAGACTAAGAGTCTAACAGCCCCGCGACATTGAATTTTGAATTTTGTGAATTTTGTTTTGCTGGTGGGAATCGAACTCAGGAAGTTTCCTTTCACAGCCAAGCCGAAGGTACTCAGAGTGGGAGGTGGGCGGGAGCGGGGTGATGTGATGGGCATATCCTGCATCACACCTAATACCGCATCATGCCTGGCTGCACAACAGAGCGGTATCAAGCAGCTGCTTCAAGACAGCAATGGTGATTACCGCTTAATGGCAACCATTCCACTTCTGGTTACCATCAGCAGTAGTATTGGAGTGGCTGACTTGTGGCCACTCACAGGCACTTATAACCAAGCTAGTGCTGTAACAGCACTGGTAAATACAGCTATGTAATGCTGTATGTATGTGTGTGTGTGTGTGCAAGTTCACCCTGCACAACTGCACCCAAACATTCCCATTTCCCAACATGCAATAGGGCGGTGCAGGCAGCTGTGGCTGTATGTGTGTGTGTCTGTGTGAGTGTGTGTGTGTGTGTGTGTGGCTGTTCAGAAGTAATGTAATGAAGGCCGGGGCTCCATTAGGACTCCCTTCCTGCAGAATCCCATCACACCACTCCCAGTGGAGACAGAGAGAGAGAGAGAGAGAGAGAGAGAGAGAGAGAGAGAGACAGACAGACAGACAGACAGACAGACAGACAGACAGACAGACAGAAAGAGAGAGATGTAAATGTCAAAGGCTGCAGCAAAACCTGACCTCCTGGCACATCAGGATCTCAGGGTGGGTGGGGTGGGGGGTGGGGGGGTGGAGGGGGGTTAAAGAGGTGAGGGAGACAGGGTGAAGGGAGGGAAGTATTTAGTGGGAGATGGATGGGACGGATTGGAATGACACCTGAGTAGGCAAGGAGAAAAGTGGGGTACAGCCTGACACCTATATGCAGGGAGTGAGGCCCTGGGGGAGGAATGATAGAGGAAGAAAAGGGAAGGATGGAAAGGGAGAGAGAGAGGAAAGTGGGGAAGGGATGTGGTCCAATAAGAGCTGTCAAATGGGAGGAAATAGGGAAACACACTAAAGGATCTCCCTACCAGGTGCTGCGTAACCAAGAAATAGGTCAAGTTGTCTAGCCCTATAGGCACCACTGGGCAGCCCAAATAGGGTCAATACTATATCAATACTATGTGTGGTCAGCATGTCCACACATATAGCATGTCCACACATATAGCATGTCCACATATACTGTATATATACATGTGTGTGTCTATATATAACTCATAGGGATGGGACGATATCTCATGATACAATTCAATGCGCGATACGGGGTTCGCGATTCGATACAACCACAATACAATGTAATAAATAAAAGTTCAATGACAACAAAGTATGACTGTGCAGAATTATGTTTATTTCTGAGCCACAAATCTTTCCAGCAATGGCATTGGCTTGCTAGAATGTAAACAACAATTTAAAAATGTCATTACAAAGAGCAAATAATATAATTTAGATGGAGCGCTTGTGAAACTGTGATGTGCAAGCCGTCTTATTTGTGATTACTACAGCAGAATGTTTCTTCCCTACGATACATATTGTCACTTTGTTGCAGTGCGATATATTGAATTTCGATATATCATCCTATCCCTACAAAGAAGTCATCACTAGATGTAAGAGCAGAACAGAAACCTCACTGTTTATGGGAATACAGCTCCATCAGTGGTGTGAGGAAGCCTCTCTTCTGTCTAATCTAACTTGTAAGCTTATTTTTGAGAGTTTCAATCTGATGGTGGCCAATGCATCTAACATATACACAATCTAAGCCGATCGAAAACAGTGCATTTTGGTTCAAATATGCGTTTTTTATAATCAATACCAGACTGCAAGCGGCAGATATGAATTAAATCTAGTCCTGGACTTAATCTCTGCAAATTGAGCTCCAAGTAGCCTATCCAGTATTCAACCCCAGGAAAGTGAGTTGGCACAGGCAGAGGGGTGACAAATTATGACGCAGTCTCTGTGCTGCTCAGATAGAGGAGAGAAAAGACTGCGGGAAGTAACTGCTCACCAGCAGCCCAGAGCGGCCTGTAAATGCCCAGTGACACAGGCTGGCCGGCAGTTCAGTGAGCATGGAGACACGGACACACAGCCATTCAGCTGGGAAGGAGCCATTTTTCTCCAGGACAGTCACACTAGAGAGAGGCGGTATTTTTAGACCTGCAAGTAAGCGCGCCCACATCCTCACATCACAATGTCTCTCTGTCATTTTCTCTTTCTGTCTCACACACAAACACACAAGTTGTAGATCTGCTACTATTGAACTCCCTCTCTACATTAAGCTTCACCAGGTATATTTCATTTCAAGTTCTCCTCACCTACCCATTCCCTTCCCTCCATCTGTCTTTCTCTTTTTCTCTATCAAAGAGCCTACACCAGCTTAACAGTTAACCATCAGACGTCCCATTTTAGTTTCTAAATCTGTTACACTGCAGAACAAGGAAATAAACAAAAGTGTCAGACTAAGAGGTAAATATTATGCCTTCAAGTAAAGGTAGAGCTGTGCTAAAAAAATAGGGGTACAAGATCACCGATCAAGCCACATGACGATACCAGTAAACTGTACTGTGACTGAAGAAGCAAGCAGATCTAAGTTCAGTATACTGTATATAAACACTTCATGCATATAAATCTCTATCCATGGCCAAGATAGCAGCTTTGCTTAAAATGAGGTTAACATGTGACTCAACTTTATCCCAGAATCCTTCTTGCTGTTCATGGACATCAGCTAACTTTTTAATGACATTTCAGTAAATCAAAAATCGAAGCCAATCTAGTGGAACAATGATAAGACCTTTATTGTTGGGATAATGAGCCTAGTGCTGGGGTACATACTGTATGCTTTGAAAACACTTTTGCCCTGATGCTTTCATTATAGAGTACATGTAGATAAACACAAACACACACACACACACACACACACCTGTTCGAGCAGTGCTGCTCTTGATAATTCAATGCTGATTATAGAACAATTCCTGATCGCATCTGAGTAACTGAGGATCATGGCCCCACCCAAAATGGAGAAGGAGCAAAGTGTGTGTGTGTGTGTGTGTGTGTGCGTATGTAGCACTACAGTCCATTACTGAAATCTAATTAGCCTGAGAGAGTGCGTTGAGACAGGAAACAACCATCTACCATCTCCTCATTCTCTTCCACTGCACACACTGACTGACAAACACACACAAATACACAACCATCTCATGTCTAGATGGCAACCTTTAACATTAATTTCCTTTACATGTTTATAATACACCTTCATGAATACAGATTCATTTTTACAGATATAAAATAAATGGATATTTTTTCACTTTTCGTATTAAGCTCATGTAGTAGTTATGTCATCGGGTGACTGTGCATCAATTTATTGAGTGAAACTTTAACTGGAAAAACACGCATATAAAACAAGGCTGGGTTTTAGACATTGTTTGTTGTTGTCATATGCACCACGCCTTTGTTTTCCTTGTGCTGTTTTACTGTGTGCTCATGAACTTTTTATATGGAGTTCATAAAAAGACGGCTGTGCAGTGTTGGCACAGGGAGAAGAAGGGTCAGTGTTTGAATACCTTAAAGTCTGAGAACAAAGTCATCGCCTCTAATCTCAGCAACAATCATTTCTCACAAATGCAGCACTTTTGCGTAGCCAACAACAACCTTATTTCCTATTGTTCACTATGGATCTGAAATTCCTTGATGTGTGAGAGAAGCACTGCTGTTCAGTCTGTCTATATATGATGATGGAGAGGAGAGGAGAGGAGAGGAGGAGAGGAGAGGAGAGGAGAGGAGAGGAGAGGAGAGGAGAGGAGAGGAGAGGAGGATACCTGGTCAGCACCATATCAGAATTTGAGCCCAGACAAAGACAGAGAGGCTTACTGGCAAACACAGCCCAGCCCATGAGTGGCCTGAGAGAGCACTTAGCGGGCACACACAAGAGTGCACGCGCACACACACGTGCACACACACACACACACACACACACACACACGCACACATTGCCCAGCATTGCATTATGCTGAAACAGAACCACAAGTTAGTGCTAGACCTTATAACTGTGCATGTGTATACAGTATGTGTGTCTCAGACAGGAGGCTATGAAAGTACCAATGTGTGACACAGAGCACAAATTCACATCAGTCTACTATAGAAGACTATGTAGCTATATAAGTCTGTAAGCTAGTTCACTACCTGCAGGAGAGCTCATACTGGACAGAGGAGAAGGGCAAACAGGACAACAGCTCAGTGCCAAAGATGCTCTCGCTCTCTCGCTCTCTCTCTCTCTCTCTCTCTCTCTCTGGCCAGTAACCCATGGTGGTCCACTCCACAACTTGTCAGTAAGCCTACAGTGGTCCATGTGAAGGTGCAAACACTCCTCACTGCAGCCTGTAATGAGCTAGTGGGGTCAGTCTAGGCCTGGTGCTGTTTATTTTGACGGCCATAACACGGCCAGAATTAGCTTATTTGGGAATCGCCACACTTTCCCTAAAGCACATCAGTCTCAGTCTGTTGCCAAAACAGAGGGCCTTTTTTCCCTAAAAGCTTTACTCGCATTGGTAGCCTATTTGAACGACATCAATCAGGATTAAAGACGTGCTAAGCAGGAGGACAACGCCTTTTTACTATTCTCCCGAAGTGCACAGCATCAGCAGCGGTTTCGGCTGCTCGTTACACGGCTGACTGGACCGGTCAATGCAGAGAGCAACCTGCGGACAGACACCCACCTGCCGTATACGGTTCTGGTGCAGCGGCGGTGGTCCTCCCTCGGGGGACGTGTTGCTCGAAGAGGCCATTTTCAGGTCCTGGTCGGAGCCGCCGCCCCTGGAGCGACTTTCTTCTGGGGTCCTTGACATTTAGTCTCGGGCTGGCTGCTGGAGGCGCGACGCGGTCTGTGTTGGTCCTCTTGCTGGAGCGAGGTGGGCTTGTCTCCGGGCCTCAGAATCCACAAGGCTCGGCAGGGCCCGGGACCATTCTGCGGCGTCAGAGGCAGTCTCTAATAAAATGTGACAAAACCTGGTAGAGTGATTCTTTTAGATGCTCAAACCAAAACCCAGCGCTCCCTCCGTTCAGGGATGCTCCCGGTGTGCTGTTGTAGCCTGTGTGTGTATATGTGTGGAAATGTGAGCGCGCATCGGTGCGCTTCCCCGAACCACCGCAGGATCAATGCTGCCTTCAAGTGCTGTCGGAACTTTCGTGAAGACAGTTTAGGTCTTATATCGTTTTGTTGAACGTCTCAACGAAGTGGTAAATATACTGGGAGAGCCGGAATTTTGTTTGATACCCGAGTTGCCAAGATGTGACGTTTAGGGGGCGGAGAGCAGGCAGTCATGTGAACAATCAGCAGTAAATATGATGTATTATATCATTAGGCTACATGTTATTGTTTTTGTTTGGCACTCCATGTAACTACTTACAATGACTGCATGTCTATTTTTACTGTTTTTTAACACATGAATCAAAACACGGATTACACGCCTGCCACACATTTACTCATCTGCAAAAAGTAGCTCTGCACTTCTTGATTTAAAAAATAAAACAACAGACATAAAAAAAAAAAAAACCTTTGTTATAAGGTCCATTTTGCTATCGGTCTATTCTCGACCAAAGGCACTTGAATGCGCCGACAAATGGTATGTATGACTAGACATGTAAGAAGTAGGAGCTTCGGAGGAGTGCCTGAACGCAGCTTAAGTGCGCTCCTGTTTTGCTTTTGTTGCTCCCCTCCCTCCTTGGTGCGCTGCAGCAGTAGTAGCGGGGTTCCTCGGCTCGGCCTAGAGGCTGCAGACTGGACAGTTAAACGATATGTGACAGTCCTATCTTCAATGAATGATCAAGCACAAACTATGAAATCACTGTTGCCCAGGCACATTGGGCTGGGCTTCTGGGGTAGGCGATGGGCAATGCAATGTTGTCTCACTCTCAGTATTCTTACACCCCCAACTTGGTCTGTGCCTCTTCACAGAGCGCGTATTCAATGAAGGTTGACAGGGCAAAATCAATAACGAGCTGGGAGACATCAACAAACCGGGCAGGACTCCTATAACAGAGGACCAAGTGGTGCAGGCAGTGTAAGGAACAACAATAAGACAGAAAAAATGACACAATTTATATGAAAAGTCTTTGAAGTGAGGCTGAGAAAAAATGACACAATTTATATGAAAAGTCTTTGAAGTGAGGCTGAGAGTGAGAAGTAAACTATTTGGGTTTAAAGGGCAGAGAGATAGATATGGAAATAAGGGAAATAGGACTTTCAAACTGTGTTGTTACTACAAACTGTGTTGTTACCTGACACACTGTAGTCTGTTGTGGTGCAGAAGGAGAGGGAGAAAGAGCCATTATCAAACTAAATGTGGACTGGAGATGAATGACCAGACTGGTAGGAAAACAGCCACACTCAGTCACATAGATGGCATGTGGATTTTTGTTGCTGAAAAGGAAAATTCCTGGTCTAAGAATTTATTTTGCAAGCATCTATAAAACATATATAAGGTGTATGAAAGACTGCATGGGCTTTCCTTTGTCTTGGACCCTGTACTGAGGGTAAATCAGGGTTCATGACTCTACAGCCACAGGGCTCTTGCCAGTGGATTAATGGAGGCGTAACACTTATTCCAATTTCCTCAGTAATTCAAAAACCATTTTCACAAGAACGGCCAATTTGTTATGCTATAAACGTAAGTGTATCTACAACTCACATATTGTATTTAAATGTTTTCATAAAAGATGAACAGGTTGCAAAACGGATTTAAATAAAATCACCCCATACCAGGTAACATGTACTATACAAGTAATACACCTAATTAATCAGTCTGAAAATAAAAAACATTATTTGTCCTTCATATATTATTTTAATTATTAATAATATTTAAAAAAAAAAAAGTTATTACCATTTTCCACCCTTTAGGCTTACATGACTGCTCACAGCTTGTGACATTGTATGGGTACTTAAATTGATTCTAATCCAAAGTTGTAGTTTGTGCAAACCCTTTTGAGTGCATATAAAGAGGCCAGTGGAAGAACAAGCAAGTGCATCTTTTTCATTTCACTTACATAACAAACTATTTGTAAAAACAGAGCTAACAATTTGTCATTTTGAATACCTCAAATAAACAACTTTTTATTATAATTTTTCTCCAGGAGTTCGAAATATGGCTTTTGAAAAAAAAAAAAAAAAATCAGGAAGGCAACATGTAACTGGGCATATGCAGAGTGAGTGTCATCACTCTGGCTTGTTTCTGATTGGAGGAATTCATGGTGTTACAACCGTCACTTGTTACAACTGTCCCTGGTCTCCCCTGTACTGTGACCTAAACACACGTCACCAGTAATTAGGCAGTTACATGACTGGAGAAAGAGGTGGATATAGGCTACTCCATATTGGCTGGCCCCATCAGCCATAATCACTTCACATGTAATGGTAATGGTCAAAGATTTTGCATGTACCATAGGCTACCTCTGGTTTAGGATAGTCAATCAATATTTGAGATCACACTCCACTCTCAGAAAGATAAAGAAACAGAATCAGTAGCCTACTCTGTAGTCTGTGTTGTCAAAAACACGTAGCCTACAACTTAAATCTGATCCACTGAAAACAAAAGGGAGATCGTCATCCTCAAATGATAATACGTTTGAGCTTTAACATGAACTTTTATTCATAGCAATGACATAGTGACAGCTGGACCTGAAACATTACATGGGCACCATACCTTAACCCAAGTCAGCCCAGATATAATCCTGTAGTTTTAATGCTATAATAGAATGCAGGGGACAGCCTTTCTTCTGTCAGCATTCAGTTTTTATCAGTGACCCCATGTCAAACTGTGGGTTGTGGTGACTCATCCTTCCCTGAACTAACGTGTGTCTGAGGCTTTCATAACCAGACTTGTCATGGACATCCAACACTGCCCTCTGTCTCCACTGGATGATATAACATACACTCAAAACAAAAACACTGTCCTCAGAACCATGTTTTTTTTTTTTTTTAAATATTACCTGCAACAACAAAATGCAAGTGAATAAACATAAGTTTCCTGTAGTGAACAGGTTGACTATCCATTTATCGTATATTACATAAGTTCAGGTAAGCCAGTCCATATAGGTTTAGTCTAGAATACAGTAGACCTAATACCCATACATTTTTTAGTGTAAAACATTTTACAGAGATGCCTGACTGAGTCACCAGCCTCCACTCTGTGTGTAGCATTTTGTAATTCTGCCTTGTTTATCAGTGTCATACGTCTGCAAATGTAACTGATGCGTCAGAAAGGCAATGCAGTATAGTGTACAGCTGTAAAACCCATTAGATGAAGAATATAGCATGGATATAATCTCAGATACAAATGAATGAGACATGTTAAAAATATAAAAATTATACTTTATTAGATATCTACCTTTCACAAACAAGATATAATTCAATTGGTACCAATCAATGACAGCAGCACCGAAACCACCAGGACACATTAACAATGACAAACGACATAAGATGACACAAGACAAGAACTCGTGGTGGGAAAAGCTTATAAGAACTAGAACTGAAATTTACTTCTGAATCTTTTACTGGGCAGAGAGTTGGTCCAGGTTGTCACGGGAGCGGCTGGAGAGGTGGGCCTCCAGGATCTCCCCAAACAAATTCCTTTTCAGCAAGCTGTAGGCCATGGGCAGAAGCTGCCTGATCACCTTGTAGAAGTACTGGTGGGAGAGAGGAAACCGAAGATGAATAATGGATTACGTCCAACTACAGTCTTATCAGTTTCTGTTGAATGCTGTTGTATGGCCCAAAGATGAGCGCCTTTAATCATTTTATTATGTATTCATTTGAACTAGACACTTGAAGTAAAGTTGTTAGGCAATGTTTTGCGATGATTGTCTTATCTTTCCTTTCTTTATTCTGTGAAATAACCACAAACCAAAGAGCACCTACAATGCCTCTAAACAAGAGACTTATGCAAAATGGAGGATGCTGAGAACAATTTGAGATGTGAGATTCATCAATTGAAACTTGCATTTGTGAATGGGACAGCAAACATACCTTCATGTAAGATTACTTATTTGTGCGTGTTTGAGTAATGAAGCAAGGAAGACAGGGGCCATAACGCAATCAAACCTCTAAGAGCGTGTGTGTGAGTGTGTGTGTGTGTGCAAATGTGCACCACTTTATGAGACTCACGTGGGAGCCATAGCAGAAGAGGTCTATTCCTAGCTCATAACCCATGCCGTAGTCACACTCATCGTTGGCAAACTGAACAAAAGTGATCATCTCCTGGAGCGGTCCGAAGGCTTTCACCCGCTCTTCATCATTCCGCGCTTCAGCAATGGCCTTGCAGATCTTCTTGAGACCAGCTAGACCCCGGGGCGGGAAAGAGACAAATATTTCATAGGTTAACTGGCTGACATTAAATGGACTTCATAATCTTAAAGGTATACAGAAATGGTTAGGTAATACTCTGCATATCATGTATGTGGAGTATTACAATAATAATCTGCAACATCTTAGGTCTTTCCTGGGAAAAACCCTCACACACACACACACACACACACACACACAAACACACACACACACACACACAGGAAGGGATATGTTCAACATTTCCTGCAGCAGCAATAGTGGTTTGGTTGGAATAAATGAGTGCTGAAACGATTAGTCGTTTTATCGATCAATCAACAGAAAATTAATCGATTGTAATTTTGATAATCGATTAATCATTTGTCATTCATCAAATTAAAATAGCACACATTTGCTGGTTACAACTTCACAAATACTAAGATTTGCTTGCTTTTCTCTGTTTCATATATACTATTATATTGGCTGCTGTCAGACTAAGTAAGCAATTTTAAGACATCGCTTTGGGCGCTGGGCTCTTAATTGTAGCAACAGTATTGAATACAACAATAATACGTTAAACAGGCACATCACTCATTAACTGTCAAGTTGTAACACTATCCTCAACATTTGTCTGCTTTGACATGTTGTGAAACTTGTCTTCACAACACATTCAATTTTGTGTTTTACACTACACACATTCCATTTCAAAGTGAAATACTGAGCCCACATTAAAATTGAACAATCAGTAGGGAGATGATATATGAGGAGAAAAGTGGCAAAAACACCATAATAATAAACACCAGAGTTTACTATGTGCGTGAGCTCACCATCTGTTTCTGGTAGTTCTCTGTACCCCACATCGTTCTTGTCTACAGGCACAACGATGCCGGCACCATGGAATGTCTTGGTGACCACCTGTGATGGGACAAGAGGTTTCCAGTTACCCAGTGTGAGCATTTTGGCCCAGCTCATAAAATCAGTGTTTTGTGCACATGACTTGAATCAACATAAGGCTGCATAAGAGTAGTGAGTGGAAATGGTCCTGTCAAATGCAATAAAATGACAGTGGTGGGCACAAGGCAACATATTAGGTTGACATTAGCACAACCACAACCACCTTTTGACGACTGAGGCCCTAAAACCATATAGACAAGTAAAAGTTTTGCTCCATTGTGTCAGATACCTTCTTGTCCCTCTGCTTCATGCCTTTGGTCTTCTGCTCTAGAGAGAAGCCCAGAGTCTCCGCCCTGCCTCTCAGCTTTGCCTCCAAGTTTCCCAAGGCTTCCCCCCCTGCCTTCTGGCTGCCCCTCTCTTTCCTCTTCTTCAACAGGTACAGGCTGTTGGAGGACCGGACAAAGGGATCAAAAATAGGAGAGGATGACATAAGTGGAAGGAGAGACAGAGAAAAATAAGATTGCCTTAATCAAGTATCCCTCATAGCAGGCCTACCCAGCTATGTCATGCTATCCGATTTATTGGTGGCCGATTGATCGGTGCACCCCTAGTAGATCAGCCCAAGTCTATGTGGTGGTCAGTACTCACTGGACAGCTGCAAACACGTTGTCCCCCATCTGTGTTATACTGCAGCCCTTCTTGGCATCATTCTCCCCAACAAATGAAGGAAGGGAGTCTGGAGTGTCTCTGATAAGATAGGAATCAGGAACAATCAAATTCAAAAGACATGACCTACCCACAATCATGTAGTCATATATAGAATGGACGTATACATGCATCTTCAATCTTTGCCTTTACAGTTACCATTATTTTAACTGCGTACAGTCAGTCCCTCACTAGCTATGTTCTCTCAATCTGGCCGGTCCAGAGAGTGTATTTCCAGTTGATTCAACACAATTCAAACACCTCAACAGAACTGTGAGATTGCAAAACGTTGTGTGTGTACTATACCTGTAATAGCCCATGTGGTGCTGGCTGTCCCCACTCCCCTGAAGGATGGTCTGAAACTCCGGTGGGTCATAAAAATACCTCCAATGAAGGTGGAAGTTAGGCTGAGGATTCTGGGAGTTTTTGTGAGCTTCTGCCAGAATGTCGAAAGGACCAACCAGCCGCAAACCCAGTGTGTCTACCAGCGCATCTACAGAGATTAGGATGCATCGAAACAATATTATAATGATACTGAGATCAATGAGATGCATATATTTTTCACAAGTAGCAGTAAAGAGTGTTGGTGCATCCATCCTTTGGCTAATTAAGCACTAAAGAGAGTGGGCTAAGAGTGGTTTTCTGATGTCAACAAGCAGAGAGTGGGATTAGATGTCAAGTGCACAGTCTGTATTATGAGTGCCACTGTAACTAGATGAATAGGATGTGTACAGAGCATACCCCGAGGGTTGTCAGGACAAAGCCCCTTGCAGAAGTCCCAGAAGTGGTACAGATCTTCTGGCATTTGAAGCTTGTACAGATGCACCACCTCATCCCGTTGGTCTGAACCCACCTCTGACAGCGGCACTGCTGTGGATTCATCAGGACGGGCTTTCTTCAGCGCCCCATTGCCTGACCCAGACCCAGACCCCTGAGGAAAGTAAGAGAAACAACTGGGTCACTGACTGCACATGTACCAGTTTAGCTGCTCGCCCCTACGCCCGGCTGAGGCTGGTGTTCTACATTTCACATTTTGTACCAGGCAGGCAGCTGTGAAAGGACCGTGCAGAACAACGCCCCCTGCCATCTGCGGGAACAAAAACCTTTCTGAACACTATTCTGACAAGTAACCTTTGTTAACAAGCATTCATAATCCCAGTTCACGCCGTCTCATGGCATCAGAGTATGCGTCAAATCAAAGCACTCGTCCGTTTCCCTACACCAGACTTAACGGCAGCTAGAAGAGACTGTTTTCGGTGAACCAGCAAGCCACGCCTCAGCTCCGTCGTTGTTATGCAGTGTGTAATAACATCAAAATGTGAAAATGTACAAACCGATTGCTACGCGTTGTAAACCCACGCTACTGACCAAGCGGCTCTGCGGCACTAGCCAGCAGTGCTGCTGCCATGTTGTCGGCTGTCTACCGTTACGTTATCCAGGCAGCATGCGAAACACTTCTACCGGTAGCGCTACACAGAAGTTGTTTTTCACCAATAAAACCGTACGCAGCAAACCCCCTTGTCTGGTGAAACCACACGTAAAATGTACATGTTTGCAGGCCGGCATAGGTGGTCAAAGTAGTGTAAAGTTACCTGAATAGATTTGGGTTTTCTTTTCGCGCGCCCTGTCATATTCTTCCTCTTGTCCGTCTGTCGGCGTCTTGTTCTGCGCTTCGGAAGCAGCAGAAACTGCGCTCTATTAAAGCGCACCACTGCCCCCTAAAGGCCGGGCGTGCTAACTGCAGCCCCTCGACACCAACATGGGAATTTTGTGATTGAGTTTACACATTTTTGTTGAAACTGATGTAAATCTTAATAATCCTAATTTATGTACTCATACACTCATGTAAAGTAACACAGCTTCAGACAGATTTTATTTGCGTTAAAATATTTTTCAAAATTTTGAAAATTTGCTTAATTTAAGTTTTGTTGGTTGTTTTTTGTTTTCTTTCTTTTTTTTTTAAATTACGTCAGTCCTTCGACTTGTAATGGTGTATGGTGCAGGGCAGGACTATAATAATTCTGGGTGATTAAAACTCTGGGTGATAAAGTACCAGAACGTCAATTCATTTTCTTAACTTTACAGCTTTCCTCTTTTTATGGTTGCTCCACAGACAAAACGATGCAAAGAGTTTTTTGTCACCTTTATTTCCACCATGTTCATTTGAAACTGCAATATCGGTTAGAAACTTTAAAATTAATTCAAACAAAAGTACTAAAACCAATGTAGCCTACTAAAAACTTTAGAAGGCGTGTGCCATTTTAAGCAGCTTTCAGATAAAAAAAAAAAAAAAGATTAACTTATATAAGGCTTTGTGAACAACACTGGTCCTAAGAGTTGATAGGCTGCTTGTGTCTGACATTAAATATGGAGTTGATACACAGGCATGTTTTTATTGCAGTCAAAACGATAGGATGGCCAGATCTGAAATGGCATTTTGAGTCAGTGTCATGTAGTCAAAGTGCTTCAATTGCCTTAATTTTGTCTCCATCTACAAAAAAAGAGACACATCAGTACAAACACCTTTCAGTGTTCCTACATATATGAAGGAACTGTAGGTGTAAGTTTCAGGAAAAAGCTTTCTCTCCTCACAGCGTTACTCTCTGCCAATCCTGCTTTTTGCCTCCAAAGCCACACAGCAAAGACATCCCCCCGTCCACTTCTGCTGCCTTCCTCTCCTCCTCCCTGTTCCTCATTCTTTTAAATGTACTCTCACAGTTTCACTATTTTTTCCTCATTTTCTTCCTCATTTTCTTCCCCATTTTCTTCCTCTCCTTCCTCAGCAAGATGCAGCCAGTGCTCTCTGTTCTTCTCACAACCGTTCAGCAGAGGGGAGCAGGTGTCAAACAGTCCCGATAGAGCCTGACAGAGAGAGAGAGAAAGAGAAAGAGAGAGGATTGGAGTGTTGGAAGTGAAGGAAAAGTGGAAATTAGAGAGAGAGGAAGACCAACAATACGGTCCTTATTGCGGTCTTCCTCTTTTCCCCACAAACATACATAGAGATACACACACATGCCACACCACATACATACATCCACGCACATGCACCAGCAGTAGCAGCAGCAACAACAACAAAAACACACCTTGTAGAGCGGATGGCAGATCCCATCAATATACTCAACTTGCATGAGTGGCAGTCGAGTGCTGTTCTCTCTGTTCATAACATCCTGGTGAGAAGAGACAGTAAACTGCACCGTTTCAACTTTCCTCCCCTCGCACATGTCCAGACATGAGCAAAACATTGTTGAATTTGTTTAAAACAATTGAAAATACACTTGTGATTCTGCCCAGTATGATATATGACTATATTCATATACTGATCCTATGAATCCAAAGCATGGTGAGTAATAATGACATAAAACCCTGCCAGCAGAACTTACAGTGGGTTTGATATTGAACTCTTCTTTCTCTTTGTCCCCTTGTGCAAAGAACTCCATGGCAACCAGGTTGGCAATCTTTTTGGAGGGAGAGTGAGGTTAAGACTGTGGTGTAAAGGTATTTATTCACATTTTCACGATTGAGCGATTCGATGAGAGAGTGAGTAGGTCTGCGTGTGAAGTGTGTATTGAAATGAACACCGGCGTGCGAGGAGGCCTACCCTTTTTTGCTCAGGCCAGGGCTTTGTGATGGCACAGAGGTCACTGGCTGTCATCAACATCGACCTGTGGGGAGAATCAGTGCTCAAACACTGTCTGCAAATGTCACTCTGATAAACTTCTCTGGAAAATACATTTTAAAGGAGTGCCCCTGGTCCGACTCAATCACACACACACACACACACGCTCACCTCAGCAGTTCTCTTTGTTTCTCACTCTTCCAGCTCACTCCGCCTTTTTTAGCGAGAGAAAAGAACTCGCTTCTCCTCCTAAAAAACAAAATACAGACACAAAAACAAGGAGATCAGAGTTTAGAATTCACTCACTCACTCAGTTCCTGACATACACCTATTGGAGCATCAAGCCATCAGGTTACTGTGATCATTATGTCATATTGTGTATAACATACTCCACATGGACCGTCAAGTCAGTGGCAAGGATGGCTCTTTTGATCATGGGCAGCAGAGCTTTGTAGTCCTCCTTAGAGAGACCACTGAGAATCTGACTCCCCTGGGGGGAGAGAGTGAGAGAGAGAGAGAGATGTATATATACATTTATTTTTAACAGCAAAATCACAATTTTTCTGTTTCTATTTTTAAGTTAATTTTACCTATTCTTATTTATATATTTGATTGCAATGTTGCATTGTTACACAGCTCTGGTTACACATTTCTTTATTCTAGTAGATCTTTACTTATTGTACATACATTTTTGTTTTTATTTTACACTTGCTTTGGCAATGTAAACTTATGTTTCCCATGATAGAGTGAGAGAGAGAGAGATAGTGAGAGAGAGTGAGAGAGAGAGAGAGAGAGAGATAGATAGAGAGAGAGAGAGAGAGAGAGAGAGAGAGAGAGAGAGAGAGAGAGAGAGAGAGAGAGAGAGAGAGAGAGAGAGAGAATCGAGAGAGACAGACACAGACACAGACAGAGAAATGGTGCGACTTGTGGAGCAATGGAGGAATGATATAAATCTTAGCAGAGGTGGAGTGCAACTGACTGGATGAAAAAAATTGGAGGATGAATTAGTTAACAGATGGACTAGTAGGTAGTAGGAATTAAACACATACTGATGCTTGAGGGCATACACAGATGATTTATAGGTTGATGGAAAAATGATGGATGGAAGGGCTAGAATGAATGAAAGGATGAATGGATGAGGTCTCACTGAGTTGTTGAGGATGAAGAGGCACAGGTTGTAGTGGTGGTTCTCAAGAGAAGAGTGGCCGTACAGCTGAGCCAAAGGCTGATGACTCCTGAGAGAGAGAGAGAGAGAGAGAAAGAGAGAGAGAGAGAGAGAGAGAGACAGAGACAGAGACTTGAGGTGAAGACCATGGGGCAGTGACTGAGGAATATAAAATGACTACAATTTGAAATATTACAGCTTATGAATTGTAAATAAGATTGTTTACCTTTCTATGTAGGAGTTATTGACTCCTCTGTGGTCAAGATCATGATTCAGAGTGGCTATCATCAACGCTAAGATCTCCAGACGTGAAAAAATAGTCTGGGATGGAGAGAGAGAGAGAGAGAGAGAGAGAGAGAGAGAGAGAGAGAGAGTGAAGAAAGCTATTTCCCTCTCTCTACATACAATGGCATGAAAAAGTATTCAACCGATTTCATTTTCTGCACTGTTGCAGTTTTCACATTGAATTTCTTCAGAGTCAAGGACAGAGCGCACACTTTACAGTAGATTCTTTTCCGTCCAATTTCGTCATTGACCTCCATGGTAAAATTAGAGAGGAGAAAGTAGTGCACCTGCTATGTTTTAATATGTAACGGTGGAAAAGAGGTTAATTCATTTTTTCTTTGAAACCCAAGGAACTGGAATCAACCCAGTGACACCGGTATTCATACTGTGCTCTAATAAATCTGAATACGCCCTACACCCTAAAACCCCATTAGGATGTAATGAAGGAACCTGGTGATTATATGACTTCCTTGGAAGACTACGGGCGGTGAATGTAGGCTCCAGAAAGTGAGAGGCAGAGGTTACATAAATGGAGAGAATTACTTGGATGGTGTGTGATCCCTGTGGAAAGCAGTTAAGAGGTCTTGTGAAGGTCTGAAACTAATCCTCTTCCAAATAATTAAGAGTGTTCTGCACCGGAATAACCCTGCAGGCTCTGAATGACTCTTCACTTCCTTCAGAGAAACCCTTTCTACACACACTCGCATTATTGTTACTTTTAAGGGGAATGCAATCAAACTTCAGAGCAGCTGAGGTTCAGCATTTAAATTAATGATGATCAATATCAAATGCAAGATTAATGGCTTTCTGCAACTTCTCCATCCTCTCCCAGGTAATCTGACAACAATTATATCATGAATGTAGTTTTGTAAATGTGAATGAAAGTCAACAACACACAAAAAAGTTCAGTATATGCAAAGGCTGAAATAGTTCTGAGGAAAGTTCTGATGTCCAATTTTCCGCCTTTCAAATCTTGAATGTTGTCTTTTGATTTGTTGTGGAACTAGAGTTCGAGTGAGATGCCTCTTTAACATTTTAGGATGATGTTACCCCCCCCCCTCACACACACACACACACACACAAACACACACACTGACCTGGAGCTGGTCTGTGGCCATGAGCATGGCATACATGCTTTGAGCAGTGCTCAGCCCATGTTTCCAGTTGTGATACGGGACGTTGTTCCTGTAACCTCGTCTGACACTCAGCACCCACTGGCAGAGACTCTAGAGGAGGAGAGTGAGCGGTGGTGGAGACATGGAGACAAGTAGGGTGGAGACAGGCAGGGTGGGGCACAGGATAGGGATCAATTAAATAGGGATCAGTCACTTAACATTGATCTGAGGATGACTATAAGTCAAGATGTCTGTGGTTCATAACTTGTGAGCACCTTTTATACCTGCACACATTTTGTATTTATAATGCTACGTTATAAAACTTAATTTTTCGACCTCATTCATATTTGCCAATGGGTTTGCATATGAAAAATGAACTATATCTTTTCATCTGTCACATCTACTAACTCTGATCCGCTAAATAGAACCAAAGAGTTAGGAAAACAAAACAAAATAAAAAATAACTGAACATACTTTACCATTGTCTTAGGGAGCCATTTGGTATTCTCATTGTATTGAAGTTTAGATATGGAAAGAGATTAGTGCCAGCAGAGATCTGAATTTGAATTTGTCATGCTCATATTGAACTGCTACATTTTTAAAATCCCAAAAATTTAATATGTAATGCACAATTTGTTATTGAATGCAATGGCTTGAAATTGAATGTGATTATTACTGAATTTTGCTTTTAACTATAATTTCAAATTCAGTTTTCTCAATTTAAATTTGTTTTTCTCCATTCAGATTGAGCTGTCTGAGACACAGCTCCAGGAACACAGGAAAAGCAAACGAGCAAACAAGCAAACATTCAACCCAATAATCTTGGATAGCATAACTACTACAAGTAGTTCAATATAATTCATGAAACTCAAATACAGTCTCTGCTGGCACTAATCTCTTGTCCATATTAGGTGGTTTAATGTGGTTTACCATAGCGCTGCCATACTTATTACCAGATCTGCTACCTTGTAGTCAATGTTGAAATCCTGCACCAGATTGAGGTCCAGGAACATGCGGATGGTGGCCTGTGTGGTGAGCTCCTCTGGGAGGCCAAAGTCAGAGAAGTGGAAGTCTAGAATGTACAGTGACTCAGCAGAGGGAATGGCGGCCTCCTGAAAAACAGAAAACAAAAACGCCATTGAAACACACACTCTCTAACGTGGTAAGACAACACTTTCTTTCTCTACCTCTCTCCCACTCCATGGCAGCAGAAGTGCAGGGAAGAGATCTAGCTTTAACATGGGTAAGGAGGTCACCGGCACCTTTGCCACCTACAGGCAGTGATAGCGGCTAATCAAGAGCTTTGAGCAGGGAGGGTAATAGTGCACCGTTAGCATTAAAGCCAGTTAATCTGATCTGCAGAAATAAAACCCAGGGTGATTCCACTCCCCCGCCCAGGGATGCCAAAAAAAAGCAGGGAGGGTGAAGGAAGAAGGGTAATGGAAAAGTGGTGGGTTGTTACAAGAACTGAAGGGGAGAGAGATGGGCAGAGATGCGAGGTACGGAGAGGAGGGGTGGAGAAGAAACATGATGGACTGAGAGAAGCAGGTCAGAGAGGGGCAAAATCATTTCCCCCGGAGGAAAGTTAGTGATCACCTGCAATGCCTGGATTTCCTCTTCTGCTGCAGTGATGTGGTAGGCAAGAACCTGCAGCACACACAACATAAATATATATATTTTATAAAAAGCAGAGTACGTTCACCTAATTTATTATTACTCAGCTAAAGCGAGCGATACTAATGGCGTGAGGCAGCCTCCCCACCTCCTGCGTGACCTCTATACTGGCCCTCCGCTCCTCAGTGATCTGGACAGTCTGAGCGTACTGCAGCGCCAGGCCGCAGTACACCGCCAGGTCCTCCAGGAGGCGCTCATCATATCTGTTGAAGGCCTCCATCTCACCGGAGTCTCTGCTCTGTTTGTTCATCAGCTGGCACACAGCTGAACGACAAGAAAGAGTGGGATAGAAGACAGCAGAGCAGTGTGAGGTGTCTGATCTTTAGTCTGTGTGTCATGGCACTTTAATACCTAGAGTTTGTGATGTGGAACCATGAGTATACAGCGCTTTGTCATGGAGACTAGTGTGTGTTAATTACGTACCTATAGCCACCGTACAAAAGCAAAATGGCCATTGCCATCCAAGTGACTTACCAATGACTCTTTCAGACCTCTCGTTTCTGACCGGGCAGCAGATCAGACTCCTTATTGGTTCCTGAGAGCCGTCTGACATATTAAGTGTTTCCATGGTGACCAGAGTTCGAAGGGCGTATGCTGGGTCTACATCGCTGGTGTCGTGCTCCCTGAAAAACATATACAAATGATATAGAACCATTTACCTCTGGTGTTAAGAAGAAGAAGGTGACACTTTATTTGGGTTGTCCAATGTCGATACCCAACTATCTACTGTATATACTATGACAAATAGCAGATGTTCATTTGCCTATTTGGTGCATCTCTACAAACTATGTAACCCTAACACTGACCTTAGCCTAACCCCATTTTTAAACCAAACCCCAAACCTAACCTGACCCTCTTTCTAACATTAACCCCAACCCTAAGATTAACCCTAGCCCAGACATTGAATATCTATTCACACCTACCTTTCACACCAGTATGAGTGAAACTCTGTAGACTTTTTAGTGACACATTAAAGTCATTTGAAAGGAAATTGAGTATCAACATTGTGTGTGACCAAAAAGAAATACAATTTGGCTGGTGTAAAGCTACAGTCCATCAACACTGCCTTTGACAGTGAGCTGACATATCTATAGACCAAAGGAATAATCATTCATGGACTTTATCCATCTAGCAGGCAGAACCTTCTGTAGATCTGGCAGGTTGGTCCGAGCTCCTCACACTCCATGTGGATCACCCAGGAGAAGGAGTCCTGAATTAAAACCAGCATCAGAAATACCATAGGTTAGGTAGGATTGGATACATAGCTTTCGAAAAAAAAAAAAAAATCCAACAGGATGGTACACCTGGTCCTCCACTACTGTGGTTTCCTCCTTAGTGATGAAGATGGTGCAGTACTGAGCATGTGTGAAGGGCATGATGGTCGCAGCCATCTTGCTCAGTAGAACTTCGAAGGAGTGGTGCTCCTCCGACAACACCTGTGCCATCTCTATCAAGACCTGACACACACACACACACACACACAGAAAAAAAGAAATACATTCAGCAGATAATATGATGTGACCACACTACACAGCGTGATATTAAAAATGTGACAGTGAGTTTCATAATAATGTCCAGCAGTGTTACCTGACTGCGTTTGGCCTCCTGCCTTGAGCTCTCATACAGCTGGACATTATCCAGGACCATCCCCAACACGCCCATATGATTGGACAGCACCTGGCCAATCAGATACAAGAACACAAATTCATAGCTAGCAGGCAGCCATTAGTCATCCTACTGTAAATAACAGTGTTATTTATTTTCTGGGATGCTCTGGGATTATTTATGTTCTGCATATTTCATATCTGGTCATGTTTAAATACAGAGACAGACAGACAGACAAACAGATGGATCGATAGATGGATAGATGGATAGATGGATAGATGGATAGATAGATAGATAGATAGATAGATAGATAGAGACAAAGAAAGAGAGAGAGAGAGAGAGAGAGAGCGAGAGAAAAAGGAAAGATATTCCTTTTCAGATTTCCATAGAAATGTACTCCTCATTTCCATTGCCTTCAGACAGCTCAGTTCTCAAATTATAAATTAATTCACAAATTAGAAATCAATAATAAATAAAAGATCTGAAATATAATTAAACATTTTACTCAATAAGTACTGTTACTGTCACCAATACAATAAAACATACTCAAAAAAAGTTCTTAAATGTTACTCAAGGTGAACTACAGTGCAGACTTTTGCATGTGCTCCAAAAAGTCGCAGGAGTCATAAAATCCACTCTAGTACAATAACTGCAGTAGTTGCAATTTGTTACTTTCCAACTCCTAAGTAGAGTTCAGTCTAATCAGGTATCATACATCATGGCTTCGCCCTTCCTCACCTTCTCATCCAGGTCAGTAAACAGAGAGTCCGTTCCATCACTGCCACTTGTCTTGTTGATCATTACCACGACACCGACCACCTGTCCACAAAAAAGAGACATGTTATATTGTTATATGCTCTGTGTTACAATCTCTGCTATATGGACACTGTTCTCATTAAAAGTACCACATGATTACATTTATACATTTGATTAAGTGAGATGCATGTGCAGAAAACACCACATCTTGAAGCAGTCACTATGTGAGGACAACGTGACAAGCTGTGTGGCAGAGGAGTAGCAGAAGCCCAAATGAGCTATGATACAATATCATGTTACGTGATAAATGATGATGAATGTCACCTCTTCCCTGTGGTTCTGGATGGGCACACTCAAAGCACTCCTGACTTTAGGACCTGATGATTGATCATCATCAACATCGAATCTGGGATCCTGAAGAGGCAGACAGATTACAGAGAACGTGACATTTATTTATAAGAAATGTAAAGAGACAGATTGTTTCTAGAGTTAAGGTCAAATGCTCGATTTTAATTCTACTTGCTTTATACTGTTGTATCCATGCATATGTATTTCACTCACACTTTTGTTTGTTTGAGCTTGTCCTTAGCCTTTTGATATGTAAGAATCATTGTTTGCTGTACAAATGTGACTTATCTTATTCATATTTCTACTTGTCTTTCATGCTGTGGCCCATGACAAAGTGGTAATTTTTTATTTTATTGTATCCTGGTTTTAAACTTTGTGCATATGTTTCGGATGTATATTGTGTTTTAGTGGGACCCCAGGGAGAACAGCTGACACCCTTATTCACAGCCAATGAACAAATAATGCTCCATTGTGTGCATTAAAATCTCTTTATGTAAATAGGCAGCAACAGACTTAAATCTACCAAAACGTCTACCCACATCTCATCGTACTCATATTCCCATGTCCTTAAACTAAGCAGTTGAGGGTGGACTGATCATCTGCGTCAGGTAAAGCAGGCCAGGAATACCCACGTTTCTCAGTAACCTCACTGGCCCACAGGCTATTAGGAGCTGCCCATCCACACCCACGCTGACTGGGGATTACCCAGCGTCCAACTCTGCCAGGAGGTTAGCAGTGATTCCTAATCACACAGGTGGCGAGGAAAAGGAGCGGGTGGAGTGGGTGGCACTTGTAAGCTGTTTAGTGTGCCACGCTGTCTTTGTCTTTCCCTCTCTGTATGTGTGTGTGTGTGTGTGTGTGTGTGTGGATGTGTGTAAGAGAGAGAGACACACGCTGTACCAATAATCAGAGGTTAATCAGTGGCAGAAGTCTCTAAAAGGATTAAAGGCATAGAGTACGTCATCAGGGATTCCCTAACTGCCCCCCCCCACCCCCACCCCCACACACACACACACAACACACACACACACACACACACACACACACTCCATGACAGCCTAACCATGACAACATCACCTAATGAAATAACTTGAAAAACAGACGGAGGCAGGAGACTCATTTCTAAAAGGATTAAAGGCATAGAGTACTCATCAGGGATTCCCTAACTGCCCCCCCCCACCCCCACCCCCACACACACACACACAACACACACACACACACACACACACACACACACACACACACACTCCATGACAGCCTAACCATGACAACATCACCTAATGAAATAACTTGAAAAACAGACGGAGGCAGGAGATTCATTTAGCATGCATAACTCATTCCTCAGTTCAAATATCCACCTGTGCCCTAGAATGTAAGAGGGTTAGAGTCTTGTGTGTTAGCAGAGCTTTACCTGACACGCATCTCTTATGTTCACTGGAGACCCAGTAGCCAATACATATCCCATGATACCCTTCACCGGCTCCAGATGTGCCTGGTTGTCCCGCTTCACGAACCCCGACGTTGTCAGGGCAGCCACCTCCTCCAAGGTGCTCCCTCCACCCCGATCTATCTTTACCAGAGAGAGGGAGCAGCTTTCAGGTGCCACCAGCTCCCCAGCGTGCAGGAGGGCCCCCTGGCAGAGCTCTGCCACAGAACCCGTCCAGCTGAGGCCTCCTCTCAGGAGCCCTGTCATCCACGGGCAGCCGTCACCTTGCCCGCAGGCTGAGGTCGTCTTCTTCTTTGAGGAGGAGCGTGGGAGCTGGGGAGAATGGGGGGAGCTAAGGCAAATAGGCGAAAGGGGAGGACGAGGAGAAATGGAGGGTCGGGGAGAGCAGGGGGAGCGACTGCCCGGCGTATCTGGACTTAGGCGGTCCATCGACTCAGGGGCACTGACACTGGAGGCCTGGGGTTCGGGTCTGTCCTTAGTGGAGGTGGAGAAGGAGGAGTCCCTGCGATGGTGAGCCGTCCTGAGCATGTGCTCCGAGCTGCTCCTGGAGAGTCTGGGCAGCTGCGGTGACGTCTCCACCTGTGGACCACTGACCCTGAAGCCACAGTCAAGACAGCACAGAGATTACATTATATATTGAGGAAGGCATGACTCAGACTCATGAAGCATGGAAAACATTGTAGTGTAAATAAAGTGGATGACAAAGCAAGACAGTGAGGTCTCCAAAGCTTTCTAGACCTACACATTAACATATGCCATTTGGTGCTCACTTTCATCCAAAGCGCCTTACAGTAGGCTACCATAACTCCATACATTTTTTAAAACAATGCGGTTTCATTTTCATTTTACCATACGGTCTTCCGCCAGTGTTTCAATTTGGGGAAGCTCATTATGCGTTTATTTCCTTTCAGTTTTCAATTCCAAAGCGAGCCTTTTGACAACAGTTGAATGAGATGGAAAATGATATTGCGATGAAAAATCTCTTACGCTGAAGCTCTGCGTAAAAAGTACGCCCGCGTAAAGTCGGAGTGGTCATCCAGCCATGCCTCCACCCGGTCGCTCTCCATGCCGTCTCCAAACCCCCAGCGGCGCGTCCTGGAGCGGGGGCTCCACAGCGGGGAGAAGAACCAGCCGATGCCCGTCACCATCGGCGGGTCTGTCTCTGCTTCCCTCCGAAAGGACTCCTCTGTCCCCGGCAAAGGAGACGCCCCGGGAGTCGCTCTGCCCGATTCCATGGACTCCCGCGCTTCGGAGTGGAGGCAGGGCATCCCTTCGCTCAAATTAAGCGAAAATAGGTCGATTGAACTCAGTTTGTGCGCCCGCCGCGTTATCTTTGAGAAACAGCAACACCAGCCATACGGTGGTACGAGCGAGGCAGCCTACACTGAAAAGAGAAGCAGAGAGATGTCTATTAGAGCATGTGGGAAGGATTGCGTAAAGGTAATCCCAAAGCCTTTATTTAGCCGGTCTGGCACCACTCTGAGTTTTATTCTTCGGCGGGAATCGATTAAAACCTCATTGGGCTATAAAAATGCCCAGGCTGGCCCAGTTATGAAACCAAAACATGTGGCCCCCATATAGACAACACCCGTCATCTACAACAACAACACAATTAGGAGTTAATTGAAATAATTTTAGCCTCTATGTATTTGGCATTACCTCACATAATCTGTGATTGTGTAGTAGATGTCTAAAGGGCTATTTTTGTGGTAGACAAATAGGAGAGGCTTGTATTAAAGTTTGAGAGATCTAGCACAAAAAACGGACTTATAGATGCTGAAACCAAAAGTGTTACAACCATCCCCATTCTCCCCTACTAATTTGGCTGAGGGCAACACACCAAGCAAGTGACTTTATCGTACTTTAATTTCTCACAGTATCTCCTGTGGTATCACAATAATATTCCTGCAATATTACAATATTAAAACAAGTCACAGTATATACTCAAATTTCTTATTTTTCATAAGAGAAGGAGGCTATAGCTGTTTGAGTAGATTCTGGGGTACAGCCCCAAAAGTCAGTATTTGCTCCTATATTGGCCCTTTCTTCCTATATTGGCCTTTTCCATAATTTATGGACAAATGGAACATTTATTGCCAAGCTGACATTAGTGACTGATAAACCAGCTCTTCTTCTGAATCTATCCTACTTAATCAACAAGTCATTATTAAAGTTAGTCAGCTTTGCCTTAATGAAAAGACTCAAAACAGTGTTCTAGTTATCCTCTCTCCCTTAACCATCCCTCCTTCACACTCTCATTCTCTCTCTCTCTCACTCAGTCCGTCACACACACAACTCCGTTCTAGCGGACTCACTCGAGGACTTGTGCTTTGTGCAGGTGTGGGATCAGCGTCTGTAGCAGCTGGTCAGTGAGTTGACAGCGACTGAGGTCCAGCTCTTTCAGCCCTTCAGAAAGCTCCAGTATCAGGGCCAAAGCTCCACAGGCCTCCACAGACTCTGCTCGCCTCACTGTGTCCCGTTCACTGCCCACAGGGACCAGGGACACCAGCTGGAGGAGGAGGGCTTTGCTGCTGCTGAAGGAGGGGAACAGAGTGTAGAAACAGGCATCAACCATGAATATGACTGTAATCCAAGTTATCTGTTGTCTTTCCTCTCTCGCCCCAGACGGACTCTGTCCAGGACAGGGAACAGCAGGTCTAGTCCACTGTCCTCCACCTCACAGTCTCGCAGGTTGAGCTGTGTGTCCTGGCTGCTGTGTCACAGGACAGTGGAGGAACCTCAGCAGCAGATTCCTGTCTACACTGGTATGGAAGATGATGTAGAAATATGACAAATGACAACATCATTTTATTGATCAACTATCAACTACAAGACAAACAAATCCATATATATTTATAATGATATCTCCATTGTGCATTGTTGATGTGGTGCCAATGGTCTGCCTCAGGTGTCCCAGTGTGTTCTGTCTTTTCTTTTCCCAGCTCTGTTGAGCAAGTAATCACTGCTTTAACAGGCAGCAGGCAAAGCCCCTGCAGGGTTCAGATACTCTAGAGGGTAAAGACAGACTTGTACAGGCACCACCTTCTTTCCTTGGTTTTCCATAAGCTTTGGAAGAGAGTCAGAAACCTTTAGAGCAGTATTGTAACACATAATAGCTGCTAGACTGAAATCACTGTACAAGGTGTACTGAACCAGGGAACTTCAGGATATATTTTCAGAAAACTAATGTTTTTCCAGAATTATAATCCCAATTATTTTTTTTATTTTTATAATAATAATTAATGAAATTATTAATAATAATAATTTAGTATTTCAGAAACATATTTACATGTGGTTTACCGTTTACATGTTGGTTATATGGTCTTTTCTATCCCAGTGCTTCCAGATAATATGTGTGTGTGGATGTGTGTAAGAGAGAGAGACACACACTGTACCAATAATCAGAGGTTAATCAGTGGCAGAAGTCTCTAAAAGAATTAAAGGCATCGAGTATGTCATCAGGGATTCCCTAACCGCCCCCCCCCCCCCCCCCCCCCCCACACACACACACACACTCCATGACAGCCTAACCATGACAACATCACCTTGATCACATTAGCATGCATAACTCATTCCTCAGTTCAAATATCCACCTGTGCCCTAGAATGTAAGAGGGTTAGAGTCTTGTGTGTTAGCAGAGCTTTACCTGACACGCATCTCTTATGTTCACTGGAGACCCAGTAGCCAATACATATCCCATGATACCCTTCACCGGCTCCAGATGTGCCTGGTTGTCCCGCTTCACGCACCCCGACGTTGTCAGGGCAGCCACCTCCTCCAAGGTGCTCCCTCCACCCCGATCTTTCTTTACCAGAGAGAGGGAGCAGCTTTCAGGTGCCACCAGCTCCCCAGCGTGCAGGAGGGCCCCCTGGCAGAGCTCTGCCACAGAACCCGTCCAGCTGAGGCCTCCTCTCAGGAGCCCTGTCGTCCACGAGCAGCCGTCACCTTGCCCGCAGGCTGAGGTCGTCTTCTTCTTTGAGGAGGAGCGTGGGAGCTGGGCAGCATGGGGGGAGATAATATGAGATAAGATAATATGTAAACTTAACCTTTAGAGTTTCAGATAGACTAAGTTTAAGTTAAGTTATGTGCCCATATTTGAGGCTGTTTTTGTTGGTGTTCAGTAGGCTATTCCTATGACCCATCATACCATACGTTTATATCAATCTTTAGCATTTTGTTAGCAACAGATTTGCCAGACTGTTTATAGTTTGAAATAAATTCTAGTACTTTCACTCTTTACACAATCGTTGGCCCTGGCAAGCCTCTGAAATCGCCAGATGGTGCTGTTGCACATGTGCATGGTCTTGAGACAAATACCTGTATCAGTAACCACAAAGCAGCCATGAAATCTGTGTGTGTGTGTGTGTGTGTGTATTTGAGTGCAGAGATTTAAATCTGTTAAAGTGTGAATTCCTTCCTAAAGATAGATTCTATTATATTTTTTTCCTAAAATCCTTTCTTTAATAACTTAGATTTTATTCTGAACTTCAACAGTGTCTATTTTTCTCACTGTCTTAACTGCTCCCTCTGCTGGCCTCTTCCTCCTCATCACCTGCAGTGGGCGGATCCGCCAGTGGCAGCCGTGCTGTGATTGGCCGAACCAGGAGGAGGCTGCCATGACACAGTGGATGCTGCACAGAATCAGTTCCACAGCATCAGCAGGCAGCAGACCTCCATCCTCCTCGTTATCCCTCTCTCTCTCTTTCTCTCTTTTTCTCCTCCTTTGCCTATCCTCCTCTCACCACCACCCTTGCTCTCTCTTTCTCTCCCTTTCTCTCTCTCCCTCCGACCGACAGACGCGCCTGCTCAGGCACACCGCAGCAGAGGACACACACCACACACACCAGCAGCGACAGCAGCAGCAGCAGCGGCAGCAGGCAGACTGGTAGGTGTGCTGAGGCCTCTCTCCCTCCCTCCTGCAGCACAGGCAAGACATCGCGTTCTCCTCTGCTCCCCGTCAAGGACTATCTATTTGAGAAATGTGTGTGTGTGTGTGTGTGTGAGCAGGGATCTGGAAACTAGGCAGGGAGGACTACCACACCCTGGGAACGGTTACTACGACTGCCGGAGCTACACAGAGGAAACGCTGCAGTGGATATTATCAGAGTGACATCCTTTACATGCTGTAATTGTTTCCAAATGCGTACGCAAGGATTGATATTCTCTGTTCCTCTCTGCATCCGACACACACACGGAGACTGGTGGACCTGCCTGTTGTTTTTCTCCACTCTCCAGCTCTGGGATTTGGTTCAGCGTTGACTAGGCCTTGTGTGTCTGCACACGTGTGTGTGTGCGTGCGTGCGTGCATGAGTGTGTGAATGTGTAACAGAGGTCACACCTTTGGCGTGCTGTGGGTATATGTTGTCAGTCTGCCTAATCACAGCCCTCCTCTTTCCCTCCCATCCCTCTTTTCCCCCGCCAGCCGTTCCATCTACCTCTCCCTGTCACCCCCCCCTCCTCACTCCACCTCTTTTCTCCACATATCCTCCCGCATCCCTTTATCCTCTCCCTTCCCTCTTCTCCTCGCTTTCCCCTTTCTCTCCCTGCAATCCTTCAACCCCTCTCTCTCTCCTCTCCCCTCTGTATCCCTCTCTCCCTCTCCTCTCCACACCTCTCCTTCCGGCCGGCTGGTATCCCAGGATGCCTTGCTCCAGGCCGCTCCGCTAGGCCCGAGCAGCATGGGCGGAGGCTGGGTGGGGAGAGAGAGCACGGATTGGACCCTTCCCCTCAGGACGGGCGCGCTGGCGGGTCACCCTCCCTCAGCTTCAGATGGGCGAGGACGCTGAGAGCCCCAAAATCAACCACAGCTTCCTGCGAGACTACGTCACCGAAGGTAGGATAGACCATGTACTGTTGTTGCTGTCTCAATGGCATCAGGTAACATGCTGCTATAATAATGGGGTAATTCATTTCAGCTTCATGAGTGTGTTATCCCTGGGCTGCTGGTATACAAAATGGATGATATGTAAGGGTTAGAGTTAGATGAATCACTCCATGGCCTGCTGACCACTCAGTAAGAGACATCCATTGTTGATAGAGCATTAAATTTCACAAATCAAGTCTTTTTCTCACTATGACGGGGCATCAAGATTGAAATCCCACTACCAAGTGTTTAATGATGTATGATTTGGGGTCAAAGGACTTAATAGCGAGGAGGATTGTTGTTGGTTATCTTCCTGACCCATTGAGTGTGTATCTATATCAGGCCCAAGCATCATGAGTAAGAGTTGTTCCGGTTTTACTGAAAGGGACACTTTGTATTGATCCAATACTCTCTCTTTCATTCCCTCACCCTCCCACATTTCCTATTGTCTATCTCTATTCATTGTCTCTCTCTCTCTCTCTTTTTTCTCTGTGCCTACTCTATTTTCTGTCTTTCTATTTTATCATCTCTTTGTCTTACTCATCATTCCATACAACTCTGTATTTCTTCTTTACCTCTAACCATTTATCTCACTTAATTCACTTCCATTCTTCTCCCTTCCTCCTAGCTGATGTCATCTCTACAGTGGAGTTTAACCAGACAGGGGACCTGCTGGCCACAGGGGATAAGGGGGGCCGAGTGGTCATCTTCCAGAGAGAGACTGAGGTCAGTCATGGAAGGTGTTTCAGTATGTAAAACTTGCCACAATCACCTCTTTTTCCACAACATGCAAGTATGTTACTGTCATCTTCTATGCCCTACTTATACAAGGTGATAGGCAATTACACAATGCACTAAGTGCATGTTCTTTGTAGTGTATCTATGCACATAAAACTGTTTATTCAGAGCTGTGTTTTCCTCACCATCGGCCCTGTACAGTCTAAAGGGGAGTTGGAGGAGGTGGGGGAGACGGGGGACTCCGGGGAGTATAACGTCTACAGCACGTTCCAGAGCCACGAGCCAGACTTTGACTACCTGAAGAGTCTAGAGATAGAAGAGAAAATCAACAAGATCAGATGGCTGCCACAGCAGAATGCGGCACACTTCCTCCTCTCCACCAATGGTGAGAATGCAAAAGTTAACTACGGCAATCTTTACCTCCAGCAGAAGATCAACCAGAAGTCCACTTTCAGTCAAAGAAGAAGCGCAAAGAATAGACGTGTGTCCAGTTTGTGCAATGAGATACCAGCCATGAATATACATGAATTTTGATTGATAGAAGTAATAACGTCATTGACCGTGGTGTGAATACAAACTTCACCACCTCTAATCCAAAGCATTATGTTAGGCCTAGCCTCATCTTTTCCACCTAGGTAAAGTCACATTGAGCTTGTCGTTGGATTTTGCACTTTTGAGGCAATGAAGATAGGTAATTTTGCCCACAATTATGACCAACATTATTTCTACATAATAATGTTGTCCTTTAAAGCACACTATATCATCTGTGTTGTGTCCCAGGTACCAATTTCCAACTACACTAAAGGAAATTACTTGTCTGGATTGCCTCAAAAAAACATGCCCACTTAGAGAACAAGCCATCATTATCAGTCCTCTTCCCCACCGATTGCTTTTGCGACAGCTTGTCTGGAAGTTGGAAGTTGTCTGTAGCTATTGTATTCAACTTTCTCTGATCTGCTAACCCCACTGCCTGTCACAGATAAGACCATTAAACTGTGGAAGGTGAGTGAGAGAGACAAGAGACCAGAGGGATACAACCTGAAAGATGAGGAGGGACGGATCAAGGACATCTCTACCGTCACCTCTTTGCAGGTACACACACACTCAATGGCTTACTCACACACACACATGCATGCACACACACACACACATTATTTTGTTCAGTCAAATATGTATCAGGTTGAAGATCAAACGGCAAAATGGGTGTTTGCCTTTTCCCTCTCCATCTCTTATGATCCCTGACTCTCACTCCCTCTGATTCTGTTCTTCTTTTCTGCTCTCTCCCATACATCCCTCTCTTTAAATACCCATCTCTCTCTCTCATGCTATTTCTTCACCCCTCTCTTCCCTTCCTTCCTTCTTTCTGTCATCCCTTTCTCCCTCCTCCCATCCCTCCATCTCAGGTGCCGGTGCTAAAACCTACGGATCTGATGGTAGAGGTCCGTCCCAGGCGAGTGTTCTCTAACGGACACACCTACCATGTCAACTCCATCTCAGTCAACAGCGACGGGGAGACCTACCTGTCCGCTGACGACCTCCGCATCAACATGTGGCACCTAGGCATCACTGACCGCAGCTTCAGTATCCTTCCTGACCAAGCTGGCATTTGGTTTAGTTTATTAAGGCATACCACACCGGATTTTATTTTGAAATGAATCGTGCTCATGGGCAATGGGCAGTACGCTCTATAGCTCTCGGTGAGCTGCTTTTAATCAGTGTTATTTGACTCTTTCTGCTCCTCTGATTTTGGTGTGTAACTTACTCGTCTTCCGGAGGAGATTGCTCGGATTTCACAGGGGATCAAAAACCTAAAACTGCACCAAATGGAAGCACAAAGCAGATCATTAGCGCTATCCTTTGTTACAATGACAGGTTTATGGAAGAGCAGTATATTCATGTGAAAATACTACATATAAATCTTTAAGTAAAAATCGATTTCTGGAACAGGAACAAAGATCAAACAGGAGAGTGCAGTCTTTGTAGCTGAACTTTCTTTTAAAGATAAGAGAAAGTATACTGTAATATTTGTGGGATCAATTCACATTCACTGAAATCAATTCTCACCATAACTTGAAAATGTATTACAATGGTTCATAATTCATTGCCTTTTGTTTGGAGCAAAAAACAAAATCCTCTTCCTAAACTCAGTGATTTTTAAAAAAATATACTGTTAAAACAGAGGCATACTGCACCCTATATTGTCCATAGTGTGCCTGACCTGAATACGTCAAGGCATACTTGATGTATTCAGCGCTGTTCGTGTGGCGCTGTTTGTGTACACACAAACAGCGTCACATACAAGTCTATCTACAGTATATGCATGCTCCTGGATGCTCATTGAAGCAGATCCACAGGAACTGTATATGCATACCACATGCTCCTGTAAAGAAATATATACCTTAGGAATCCAGCATTAACAGCCACTAAGGGATACACTGTTTGTATTTGTTAGTTGTTATCAGTTAATGTCACTGTCATCTCTGTGAGCGAACCACTGTGGACAGCAAAGCCACACATATTTAAATCCGGGCCTTGGTACTTCAGACACAACTATCACACACACTATCCCGCCTCTTGAAATATACATAGAAATATACTTTACATTCCTGCTGATCTGAATTCATCTTTAATCTATATTTAATGTAAACACACGTGTGTGACCACGTATGGGTGTATGTTTAGTTGAGAGTGCTGTGTATCGTCTGTGTACTGAGTGTGTATCCAGCACCGGGTGTAGGAGTGTCGGAGGGAGTGCACTTGGTGATTTCCCGTTTAAATGGGAGCTGACCTAGAAAATCAGAGAAACATCTATGGAAGAAGAGCTTAAATAATTCACTCTCAGCAGTGCACTCTCTGCTGAACCACACAGGACTACCACAAATAGAAACACAGAGAGGAGCAGAGTGTGTGTGTGAATGGGAGGGGGGGTTGGGGGGGGCGGGGGGCATTTTTGGATGTGATTGAGAATTGAGGTGTGAACATGGAGAGCATGTGCAGCAGAGAAATGAAACGTTTGTTTAAAACTGAAAAGCATCTGCCGCCTCCCTCTGCCCTCCTGTGCATGTGGTTCCTGGGTGTCCTTCCTCCCAAGACAAGGGCAATCCTGCAGTAGTAACGGGTGCCGTTGTAAGGAGGGATTTCTGTGGTGTATGGTCCCTGACTGTCCTGCCTCTCAGACATTGTGGACATCAAGCCGGCCAACATGGAGGATCTGACGGAGGTGATCACCGCGGCAGAGTTCCACCCTCAGCACTGCCACCTGTTTGTGTACAGCAGCAGCAAGGGCACGCTGCGCCTCTGTGACATGAGAGCCTCCGCCCTCTGTGACAAACACACCAAATGTGAGCGTGTTGGGGAGATTGTAGAGCTGGCTACATGCCATCTATTAGATTGTTGCAATGATGATACTTGTAATTATGATAATTCAATGTCATTTTGATGTGAGCATATTCCATGCCTGTCTTGAAAATAAAAATTTGAAGTATTTCTATATATCTTGATATTAAGGATATAAGGATTGGTGTTTCAGCAGCTTCATTCCATTAATCACTGAAATACACATAACTCCTCTCTCTTTGTCCAGTGTTTGAGGAACCTGAGGATCCAGGGAGCCGGTCCTTCTTCTCAGAGATCATCTCCTCCGTGTCGGACGTCAAGTTCAGCCACAGCGGACGCTACCTGCTGACCAGGGACTACCTCACTGCCAAGGTGTGGGACCTCAACATGGACAAGGGCCCTGTGGAGACTTACCAGGTCAGATGGCACAGCGAGTTCCTGTGTGGGTTACATTATAGGCATGCCACATTACCTGTGTTAGTTATACTGTTGGCCTTTCAAGTCATATCTAGGCCTATTATGTCGGAATATTGTCTGCCTTGTTAATGCTGTAGGCTATCAAATCGTATCTAGGCCTATCAAGTTGTAGTCAAATATTGGCCTACTATCTATGAAGGTGATGCAATAGGTTGTCTGACTTGCTGGCAAACCTCTTCTGCATGTGTTGTCTATGTAAAGTCTGGTATCATGTGCAGCCACGCTCTGTGGGATACACAAACCTACACAGAGTAACAGGAACGAGGTGAGAGTAATGTGACAGCAAGCCAGAATGTGAATCTGTAGTTGATATACACTTTAAGTTTGTGAGTCACCAGGACATCATGTACAGTGCTTAGTGACAGTGAATCAATCTCAGAAAGTACGATTGTCTGTCTGCCTCATCCCCAGGTCCACGAGTACCTGAGGAGTAAGCTGTGTTCCCTCTATGAGAATGACTGCATCTTCGACAAGTTTGAGTGTGTTTGGAACAGCTCAGACAGGTAAGTGGCTGTGGGAGTGTGTGAGTTTGCTCTCGCAGTGTGTCCCTCACTCCCCTGCCTCCGCCTTTATCCGACATTTAAATCAATCCCAGAGACAAGCTTTGCAGATGTCAAATCAATCCCCTCGCCTTCAATTTTTTTCCTCCTTTCCTTCTCCTCGCCCTTCCCTCCCTCTCTCCCTGTTCATCCTCTACACCTGACACCATGTACATTTTTATTCTTCATACATTCTCCTCCTAAACGTAACCTCCTTTCCCCATCATGCTCCCTTCTCCTCTCCTCCTCTCCTCTCCTCTCCTCTCCTCTCCTCTCCTCTCCTCTCCTCTCCTCCCCTCCTCCCCCCTCCCCTCCCCTCTCCTCTCCTCTCCTCAGCGTGATCATGACGGGGGCGTACAACAGCTTCTTCCGGATGTTTGACAGGGAGACGGGGCGGGGTGTAACCCTGGAGGCGTGGCGGGAGAGCAGCAAGCCTCGGGCCGTGCTGCGGACGCGACGCGTCTACACCGGCGGCAAGCGTCGCCGCGGAGACGTGGGCGTAGATAGCCTGGACTTCACCAAGAAAATCCTACACATGGCCTGGCACCCGGCTGAGAACATCATCGCCATAGCGGCCACCAACAACCTGTACATCTTCCAGGATCGCGTCAACCCGGAGACGCAGGCGCAGTGACAGGGACGGGGACATAGACAGTGGCAGAGACAGACACGCACTGCCTTCATCAAGCTGTCACAAAGACGCGAAGGGTGACGCAGATATATTTGGATGTGTTACTGATGGATACCGACAGTGTGCGACCTTTTACGAGAGGATGAAGTCAAAGCCAAGGCTGAAGGGTATTTACACACACTATTGCTGTTTCACACACATATTGAGACACAACGTCTGTGTTATGACGATCAAAGATTGGATGAAGGATATCATCTGCAAGATTGTTAAATTATTGGATTATTGAAAAAGTAACAATGGTTATCTGAAAGTGTGTTTTTTTCCAACACTGAGATGAACTGTTGCGGTCCTGTATCCATCAAGACATGCTTTTGGTCCCACTCTACTCACACTTTTCGAGGATGCTTGTATTCCTGCCCCACTGTAGGGTCAGTATAGAGGTGCAGGGACACCTCTCCATCTGCGATGTCTCAGTGCTGTTGACCACACAATGTTGCACTCCTCACTGATGTGCTTTGGTACCTTTTGACACAAAATGGAGGGTGTGTGTTGGGTAGCAATGAAGAAGGCTTGACTAATGCTATAAAACTTAAATGCCTCTTGAATAACTGTCCTGAGCGGATTGGACAGCGGATGTGTGTCTCCACTTGCCTAGTGACTTTGCCAGACAATGCATCTAAATATAGCATTTTTTTTTCACAATTGCAGAATATTAGGAGTGGTCTTATTGTGCAACTCAACAACATCCTGAAGCTTTTTCTCTATTGGGTGACAACAGCATCTGAACCATATTACTTCCTCTCCTTTGGAGCAGTGCTCTTGGAGAACGCACGCATAAATGACCCATAATCTTTGCCCTTTTCACCTTGCAATAATAGCACTCACAAAAACACAGTGCAGCAGTTTTCCCACTCCAAAACATGAGCTCCCCTTCTACAGATATCATAAATGTATACACACTTCCTACTGTTAATTGTAAATATTCCATGCTTTTTTTTAATCTGCACCAATTTTGGTCCCAGAGCCCTAAAGGGTAGAAGAGGCTCTTTGTCTAGTACACTGCAAACGAACCTGGGACCTCATTTTTGGAAAGGTTGTGGAAAAGCAGCCATCATTATTCCAGGTCCAGACTTGATTTAGGAGCTTTTCCTTGTAGCAGCACATAGGTCTTGCTGGTTTGAGAGAGTGATGAGTTGTGCACAAATCAACACTTGTTTTGCTGTGTATTAGGCCAGTATTGGGTTTTTGATTGTTGTATCAAGGCCTCTTTATTGTCTGTCTACATGGCAAATGATGCTAATTGAGGGTGATGGCGAGCTCGCTCACATATGGCCAAATTGAAGTTGTTTTGTGATTTAAATATAATACAGACATAAGTGATTCATATTAGGTGCATAAAGCTGAGCTACGCCAAACTAAAACGAACGTTGTTCATTTTATAATGTGTGAGCACATTTTGAGAAATTATCTTACAATCAAGTCAAAGATGGAATAAAAGCACATTTTCATAAATGAGGCCCCTGATTCAGCTAATCAAAGTTTTGGTGATTAACGTTGTGTCCAGTGTGTTGAGGGTGTGGGACAGGGAATCATCAATGCAATAGCTCATTAGGTACATTGCTGCTGACAATGTCTTTAGCATTAAATCTGTAATGTCATGTGAATTTATCATATCAGAAGTTCTTAATGTCAATATACACACAGTGCCGTATGCTACTCTAGGGGTGACAATGAAAGCCTAGGATGTACAGCATTAAGGTCTAAAGGTCTAAATGTCTGTATTGGTCTGAGTTGGGTGACTGAGATACTCAAGATAAGATTGTTTACAGTGAAGTGCTTTGTTTTCAAGTGACCTTGGCCATTGATCCAATTGAAAAGATCTTAATAAGTGGTCTGTAGCAGGTGGATTAACAGAATCAGAATGTGCAAAGTATATCAAGTCCCTTTTCACTATCTCTAAATTTTACAAATATTCTGTCTGATGGATAAACAGTTCACTGTGTAAATCTTAAACCCCAAGAAAAAAAGAAAGTGTTAACTTTAATACTATGTCTTACTCTCTAACCATTATCATCTCTGTTCCACTTGTCTGCTGTCTCCTCTCTTTTTCACCTCTATTGGTTATAAACTCAGTGTTCAAGACATTTACACTGCAGGCCTCAACTAGGTTTCTGCTTTAGTCTCCATTGTCAGAAAGTGTTGTTGAATGCAGCCACAGTCCGGCACTGATTGGTTCAACAAAGTGTACAACACAGCAAAATCCGAGTTGTGACATCATCACCGTTAACCGAACCAACAAATAAAGAGCTTATGACAAAAACACTGCATGACAATGGCAACACACAAGAAAATGGTTTCCATAGTGACAGGCCGCCTAATGCATTACACAACTTCCAGGGCTCTGTCCTTCAATGGTGAGCAGTAGTTTAGAGCGAGTCAGTTGTAATCACATCATAACCACCACCACATACAACCAGTGAGAGGGTTTGTGTTCAGGAGCACAGCAGCAGCAGCAGCATGTTGCCATTATCCAATGCTACTAGCGTGTATATCTATCATACTTTGAAAAAGACAAATCTAACAACACAAAAATGGATAACTCAAATGAGGTGAATGAAAGGAATGTGCATTAATAAAATAATATGAAATATGAAAAAAAGATTGTGTTGGATCCTTTTATATCTCTTTTTCGATATTGTGTTCCTTTAACATGAGGTATTGTTTTTGCTTTAATACCACTGTGTCCTGATAACACCATCCAAAAGGGACATTTTGTTTCATAGACAAACACTTTAATTGTCATTGCACGCCCCCCATCTCCATCACTAGAACAAGAAGGCACTGAAATTCACAGTATGCAGGCTCAACATCAAAGACACTCACGGGTAAGTAGAGGTCACAGCTCAGTAGTGTTCACATGTATGGCATTTCATGTAAACTTTCAATCACACAACACACTACGTTGTACAGTATGTGCTCATAACCCAATCACTATGAAGTTGCTGCACCTCAACAAAAGCAAAGTTGCAATGTAAGACCTTCATTTTTGGCATTATAAATTATTATTGACTAAATTATCATGGCATTTAGGACAATCTCAAGGCACTCTGTAGTCTGAAGCAAAACACCTAATTTGAAATGTTCTCACTACCGCCACTCACTATATCTACGGAATGAACATGGATGAAACGTCAAATGTGTTGTGTTGCTAGGCTTATGGGCAGTGAGACAATCCCCAATAAAATGTATGAATTAATGTACACATGAAGTGCTGTTTTTTTTTTTTCCTGAGGAACACTCAACCTTGGCTGTGAAGACTGGGATTTACCTGAAAATACAAAATATATATACATATATTTGCAAGTCACCTTCCAGGTTAGTTAAATGACAAAACACCATAGATGGTAAGACCCATCATGAACCATGACGTCTATGGTGCTGCTGCCTGCTAAACAGTGAAAGTGTGTAATAGAAACTGTGAAACTGAGACTAGTGCTGCATACCCTTACAGGTTTGTGAGCATACCAAATATAGTGTCATTGACCTAAAAAAATTATAATAATGATAATAAAAAAAAAGGTTCAATACATAATTTTGTCTCTCTGGATGCTTGTCAGTTTATATTCTAACATAAGACACTGCAGATAAGGTCAACAGGAAAATCGATTATTGACTTAAAGTATTATTAAGACCACAAGGTATTAAGACCACAAAGCAAGCAACCCTTAGATTGCAGAGTCATAATGAAATACTGTTCTGTCACACAATCTCTGTAATTAGACTCTGTAAATAAATAGGTATCTGTACAGTACATACTATACAAATGCACTAATGTAAACACACACACACACACACACACACACAGGTGCACACATATAGTACATGCAAACATATTTCACGTATAAAGAGTTCCTTAATACACTAGCAGCAGTTTTGATAATATTCCATTAAAGTGATATTTCACTCTGGCATCTGATATTTCAACATTAGCTTCCCTGCATATCATCTGTCACCACCGAAATGCAGGCTTCTCCAGCTCTTACTGGAAACACACAAATCAACTTCTTGAAATGCATGACCCTCCATACAGAATTAATATTATTTTCTACTTTTCCAAGAATTAGACAGGTTTGAAAGCAAAAGTGAAGGGTTGTTACAATGAGTCTCAAGGATAGCCAATATTGGTGCCTAAGAAGTATACGAACTAAAAAGGAAACATTTTACTATCAAAACGAAATATGACAAATCACATTTGATAAAAGTAAACTCATGCACAAACAAGAAGTACTCTTTTAAAAATATGGAAACATTTGCCAGATGTCATTATATCAGCTTGATGAAATGTCGCTGTACACACAGGCATGAGCTGTAGATCCATGTTAGATCAAATTGTAAACAATACTCTAAGTTACCTTGGTAACATGATAGCCACCTCACGAGAAAAGACAGAATGGCTTCTTGAAGAGATTCAAGCAAGTCACTGTTAATTCACATTTAGCTTCTATCAACTTTGCCTATAGAGTGTACATTTTGTGCATTTGTAATGTCATCTCTATTAGGTGTCTCTACTGTCTCTACTGTCTCTCTTCTCAGACACTGATTTTTGCCGACAGGAAGGGAGAAAAGAAAAAATCAAACGCAAACTTCAGGGCTCTCAGCGTGGTGCGTCTCCAGTCCCTCTCTATCTTCACCTGCCTGCCTCCGGTCAAAAGTGAAGACACACAGTCCAGACAGTGGATGGCCTTCAACTCGAAGGCCGGAGCCCTGGCCCCGAGACGGCCTTCCAACTTGGTGCTGAACTCCACCATATTACCAGGGTCCAGGTTAAACAGGACCTGCCTGAACTCATGGCTGGCTATCAGGACTATATCCCTGGCTGGGTCCTCTGCCTCCACACCTCCATCCTGGATCATCCCCACCGTTGCCTCAAAGCGGTAGCTGTCAAAACGCTTGATGTGGCACGTGTGCTTGGCCAGAAGCTTGAGCTGGCACAGCTCCTCCTCCTCCTGTATTCGCAGTAGCATGGGCACAGCAACAGGAGCAGGTGTAGAGTTGGCAATGAAATTGGCAGTCAGGTTTGCAACTGTGCCATTCCTTGGCTCGCATTTGGGATACTTCTCTCCATACAGGCAGCGCAGCCAGTCCCCCATGAACAGTGGCAACATGTTGATGACAGACTGCGCCCCGTTCTCTGTCTCGGCTACGCGGACGTGCTTGAAGCGCCCGGCCCAGGTGACTCTGTGTCCCTGCAGGTGGCTGCAGAAGACCTGTGTCTGGGCCATGCCTTTGGTCTGCCAGGCAGGGGGCCCACACAGCTGGCCATACTGCCTCCAGGTCAGGGTGGAGTTGTACACCTTCAATCCCTCTGAGTGGTACACGTACATCCAGAAGAACAAGATCACCATGGAGATACAGAACAAGATGACTTTGACTGCGCCACGGTGCGTCAGAGAGCGGAACACGTCCAGGATGGACATGCTGAACCGCGTCCAGAGCCGCAGGGTGACAGGGATGGCGCATACAGCCAGGGTCACGATCACCTTGGTCAGCTCCAGCTCTAGGAACCACTTGAAGACCTGGATGAAGAGCATGGTAGCGAGGCCAAAGGCCAGCACAGGCAGGGCGAACAGGAAAAGGAAGTAGGCCACGCAGGTGCGGATTAGACCCACAGCGGAGGAATTCTGGAGGAGCACCACCGAGAACTCGCACCACATGAAGCACACTAGGTAGGGAACCAGGAAGCAGTAGGTCCCCCGGAAACCACGCATCCTTGCCATGCTAAGGGTGGGGAGAAGGAGAAAGTGTAAATCATACAGAAGGCATAAACATATGAATACACAAAAGTGGGCAAGAGGAAATTAAAACCCACTGAACAACAGCACAGTGACTGAACTGGCGTTTTCAGTGTGTTCACAGTTAAGCAAGCAATCTCACCAGCAATATTTGCGAGAGAATTAACTATTTAATAATTATAGACATAAAACCGTTCCCACAACCCAAACCCCCGCTGCTCACCTGAAGAACAGATAGAAGAGGTAAACATACAGCAGGCAGGGGAGACTGAGCTTCAGCACCACTGACTCCCCTAGTGGCAGAGTGGTGAAGGTGCGTCCTAGTAAACGAATCATCATGCTCTCTGGCAGGAACCTGGTCAGGGCACACAGAGACGATGCTACCTGTTTTGAAAAAAAAATGGATACTTAGCATTTTCATTAGAATTTGAAGCAACACCAAAAATAATGTATTACGTTGTTGATATGGGAGAAGAAACTGTAGATTTTACTGTAGTTGTCTGCGACCGTACAGTATATAAATCTGTGTCCTCTGTAATAAACACAACAGGCTTAAACACACATTATGCCAGTGTTTTACGCCCGCTGACCTCTATGACCATTGCTCGCCGCGCATACGTGGCAGCGGTGGGGCTGAGGCTCATGTAGCTGACAGCAGTGAAGAAGATGGCCACAGTGGAGAGCTCAGAACAGGGGATCCAGCCCTTGTCAGCTACGGGGAAGGAGAAAATGACAAAGAAGACGGACAGGATGAAATAGAGGTATGGTTCTAGATTGTTCCAGCCAAAGTTGGTCTCTGCCTGCTCCACATCCAGCCCTGGTTCGAAACGTGTCAGTAGGGACGTCAGGGCACTGAAGTTCTCCCAAGTCTGGAAGCCAAAGGAGAGAAACAGAGGGCGGGTCAAAAGAACAAAGAGGTTGCTGAGAAAAAATCTTTTGTATAGCATTTGAATATCAGTTAAAATCAATCATTATCACCACTACCATCAATTTTGAGCCATTAGTATAGTTACTGTAAACAAACAAGACCATTGCAGAGAAGACTGGCAGACCATACTGACTCTACACTACATTTTATATTGTGTGCCACCAGGCTGGATTCCGCAGGAAATGTGCTTTATGCAAAAGAAAAAGCTTTCAGAGTTTCTCCCAATGGCAGATAGTGGAACAAGTGAAAGGCAAATAGAAAAATCACTTCTAACATGTTATCCTCTTCAGTAAGGGGAAAGAGAAGACCTTTGACCCGAAGAAGAAAAACAAACACACGTGGAACGACGCCAAAGAGTGGGAGAAGGGACAAGCAGCAAAATCCTCTTTGCGTCAGGAAGCAACAGTGTTCATAGGAAAAGTGTTGAGAAACATGAGATAGAGGCTAGAATTGTCTTGACTGTGGTTGGATTTGTTTACAGTAATTATACCAATGTATCACAATTAATGTGATAATGACATACTGATGTTTAAAAACGATACCTTTAAGTAATCATACCCATAAAGCCTAGCCATAGAATAACACTTAACTTTGAAGGAGATCACCAATTTTAACATAGGAAAAGTATATTTATTGTGCAGTTAAGAAGACCATTGGTGCTTTAGAATGTAACATTCATAATGCTCATACCTAGAGAGAAAACTGGGTATGAACAAAACAAAACAAAACAAAACAAAACTCACCTTGCTTCTCTGGAAGACACGTAGAGTGCAGATTACCATGGAGATGAAGGAGAGGTAGAAAACAAGCAGAGGGATGACGAAGGCAAACAGGTCAACTGTCAGGTTGCTGATGATGAAGAAGAATATGAGCGCGTTGACGTGGTGCGTGGGGATGACCGTGCTCAGCCACTGGACGCCGGCCCGCGATGCCCAATCAACGAGATGCTCCTTCATCTCAACAATGGCATGGAGCGGGTACTGCAGCACCTGAAGTGAAGAGACACAAAGATGGAGAGAGACTGGGGAAATTAACACAACATTTCAGGAAGTTTGAATAGATTAAAGCATGATGCCATGGGAAGTGTAATTAGATTTAAGTAAGATACCATTAAGTGTGATTTCATGTCCATGGCTCTTTTTATGGCCCCACTGCGTTTTGTGTCCAGCATCATCCCACCTCGCCCCAAGCTCCAAGAACTTCTGCTGGTCTTCCTGCCTCCTGCCGGGATCAGCTCAGTCTTTTGCACCAAAACACACACACACACACACACACACACACACACACACACTAGCCTGAATTGCTGTAATTAAGAATAAGAATTGCGTCTGTGTTCTCACGATGACAGATCATTTCTCATCTTGCTAATTGGGTCTTTTACCTTCTTGTCATTGCTCTGGGCTGTAGGACTTTTAGTCTGGGGCGTGTCCTGGCTGCTGTTCTGGGCCGCAGAGGGGACGATGCCTTGTGCATACTTTTTAGTCATCTCAACAAAGTCATCCAGGTCCACCAACTGACCGGCTGAGGGGACACAAAGCAGGGGATTAAACAGCCCAAGAGGACAAAGTGTATTCTCTCTCTCTCTCTCTCCCTAGATACTTACACTCGCTGCTGACCATGCTCTCTAAAACTTTTTGGGTCTGGTCTGAGGTCGGGCCGGGAATCCTGCTTGTGGTGCCACCTATTGGTGAGGAGTGACCACAGCACCACTGAGTTACAGCCAAACATTCCCTTGGATGCCTGCATGTAATGTGATATTCACTATGGCAGCTGCAAATACTGTGAGAAATCACAAAGGGACTATATGATATATTTGGCAGCAATATACATATTACAACAACATTCTAGGCAGTCCATACATCACACAGGAAAGTAGACACAATGCATATATTACTTGATATGGTGTTGATGGGGTTTTTACCCTTGCATGTACATATGTGTGTGTGTGTGTGTGTGTATGTGTGTGTGGGTGTCCTACCCTGCATGCTGTTGACCTGGCTGACATTTTCCAGCATCTCAGCCACAGCCATCTTCTTCTTCCTGTCTGGGTTGAGCTTCCAGTACATCATCATGGCCGCCTTACGTACGGCCTGCTCAAACTTACTCTCTGTCGACAACTTGCGCACATCCTCCTCGTTCTCTGGAGTGATTCCTAATAGGGAAAGACATAGGAGAAGGAGGTAAGCACCAACACATACACATAACCACAAACATAGACGCGCACATGCAGATGCACACACACATTCCTGCGTTCAACAACATTTACCTTTATTGTGGATCCAACAGCGCTGTAGTAGTCTCGCTGCTCCTTTTCTTCCCTGTTTAGCCGCTTCAATCAGCCAATTAACAGCCAGACGGTTATTCAGCTCTGCGTCCTTCTCTTCAGCCAGAATCAGGTAGTGTTGACCCAGCTGAAACGCAGAAGAGAGAGAGCAGTTATGAGATGAGAAGGTTTGGGTTCTATCTGATACACCTACTTCAACTAAAATGTAGTAGAAGAGAGGAAATTAGATGAGATGAGAGGAGAGGAGAGGAGACGAGAGGAGAGGATCATTAATCAGTCAAAATTCAGCTAGTTTGTCCTTGGTGTAACTTCAAACAGGATCAACATAATCGGACATAAAGTACAGCATACAGTAGGGCCTGACAGTCCACAAAAGCTGAAAACTATTGGAATGGTGTCATTTCCATAAGACCTTGTAGCAACTGATACTACAATAACGGACATCTAATGTAACTTGTCAAAATGTAATAAAATGTTCCTCTGCATGGGTTGAAAAAGTAATAAAACCTGTGAACTATTAATAAATAAATTCTGGGATATTAATGTAATAACATCACATTTTTACATTAACTGGTGATTATTACTTCAGAAGGGATGTAACATATTTTTACCTGATGACGTAATAAAAATATTGACCAATAAGATTTATTACATTCTTCTTATTGTTACAAGTTGTTATATTACTAGTCAATATTATTATCATATCATAAATAACATCACATTATTACATTAACCGGTGAATACTACTTACTAGGAATACAACCTATTTTTAACTGATAAGGTCATAACATTGACGAAGAGGAGTTATTACAATCTTCTTGTTCTTAGAAGTGATTACGTTACTGTAAATATTATTATGATATCATCTGTTAAACAATGTTACACCAACAATTTCTTACATAGACCTTATATACCCATTTAGAGGGACGTTTTTATGACATTTTGACAAGTTATTGTGTCTGGCAGTTACTACATTATTACAGAGCCGCTGAAGGCAGAGAACTACACAACCCATGATTCCCTGCCCCTGTGGCCTTCAGACACTCCGTCATGACTAACAACAGCCCTTCCCCAGGGGAAGCAGAGGCGCTAGGGCCATATCAGGTGACTGCTTTCTAATCTTAACTGTCATTTCAGAACTACCTCCTTTCCTGGCTGCCTTTCTCACACAGTTATTATCAAATGTGCATGTTTGTCGGGGGGGATAGCTGTATCTGTATTTGGTGTGTGTGTGTGTGTGTGTGTGTGTGGATATGTTTACTTGCTCTGTTTATGGGATCATAGTATCTTCCTGTCTGCGTCCATGTTATATACAATAGCAAGTATAAACTTAGGCCTTTATTGGCATGAATGTTAATGTAAATGTGAACTGTTATGTTGGACAGTGTTGCTAAAGCATCTAAATACTTACAAATACAATTAAAAACATAACAATAAACACCTGATCCACTTGTATGACTCTGTGTGTTCGAGTTGTAGGCCTATAGCATATCTATTACGACTTGTGAGATAGCATTGGTGTGTCTGACATGTGCATCCAACCACTATAAGTCTACAGAAATGGGAGATTGCTTAGAATTTTCTGAGATATTTTGACATGCTAACTTACATACAACCCCTCTAGTTATTATAGGTGCATGGCATGTCCACATACATGACATATGACATGAGAGGGTCAGAGACACATGCTTACTGCACATAACCAACCTCCAGGAATTTACCCTTTCAGAGCTGGTGGGTGTTATATGCAAAGTCTGGGCTCATCTTCCACCCCCAACCCCCTTTCTGTTTCCAACACTCTCTCTTGCATTTGTTACGTGTGAATGAGGGGAGGAGGGGGAGAGGGAATAGAGTGTGTGAATATTTCAATACTACGAGCATGAATTCAGTGCGTGGATTGAGTGCATGCTGTAGTACACTGTCATAGTGTTCATAATGATGTGTGAGTGTGTGACTCTATCGTGTGCATTATATTGAAAGCATGGTATCATCTTCCAAGCGGCTGAAAATAGGCACACACGCTCATGACCAGACGGAGTGCTCTGTCAACCAGTGGGACTGAAAACACAACAGTGCCAAGTGCCAGTCTGTGTGTGTGTGTGTGTGTGTCTGTGTGTGTGTGTGTGGTTTTACTCACACGGGTCTGTGCTCTGGCATCACCAGCTTTGGCTTTCTCCTCCAACTGCTCCAAGGACAAGTCTTCCTCAGGTTCTTCATCTGGTGGAGAGGAGAGGAGAGGAGAGGAGGAGAAGCAATTGAAAAGTAATCATTATGAAATAAAATTCCTCTCAAAAATGCACTTCATGTCTCTGTCCTCGCCCTTTTGTCTTGTACTGTAACAGAAGACTGAATCAATTAAACTGGGATTTAAGATCTTTGATAATGTCTTTGCTGCCCTTTGACTCATCACAAACTTGTGTCACCTAATGGTGATCTACGAACATATTAACAGCCAGCTATAAATGAATCCCACTGACATATATCTTGTAACATGAGAATGACAAGAAGTCAGAGGTGGAGTGGATAGTGTGTGCATTTTAAAAGTGTCTGTGCATCTGTCTGTCTATGCAGATATCCCAAGCCAAGATCTTAGAGCTCCGTCAACCCCATACCAAGCTCCTATGTCACACTAATACCTGTTGATTGCATTAAGTTTCACAACAGTTACTGCCTCCCCAGTGTCCTTTAAGCAAAGGGGTTCACCCTCTTTGCCTGTAACCTTGTTTCAAATGTCACAGTCAATAAAACCTCTTAACGGTGCAATTTGTTGGGTTCACTTACAGCAATCTCCTGCCGTGAAATGTAGTGAATTTCCACTTCTGTCACGTCAGAAGACAGTTTTTTTGTTCAGGAAGCTATAGAAAACTAACCTAAAAAGACTCACAGTAATTCTAATATGAAATTAATTGGTTCATATCTTGCTGACGAAATACTATTTATTTTAACAAGCTACGTCCCGTTTCTCACAGGTTCTCCCAGCTATCTGGTGCTTGCCTATCTTCAGTGGCAATAGGGAAGGCAAGTCCCCACGCAGCTCCTCACCTGTCACAAACAGGCATCAAACAGTGCCATTGGTCTCCCAAACAGGACTTCAAACATCTATCTGTTAGCCGGAAATCTCAATTCCAGCCGCGGGAGATATTTGCCCAAGGGCAGCGTTACTCTGCTACATGGGAAGGTGTTAAAAAAAGGAGTCGCCTCACCGCACTGTGATGTGTTCTGTGTCTTAAGTTCTCTGCACATTCTTACCTTCCTCCTCAGCTTTGGCATCCTCCTCCTCGGCTTTTCTAAGTCTCTCCTGTACTATCACCCGCTTAGCCATGGCGGCAAAGGTGCGCTTAGTGGGAGCGGTGGGAGAAGCGGAAGGGGCTGTGGTGGTAGGGGGAGAAGAGACGGCAGTGGTAGCAGTGGTGGAGGAGGCTGGCGTGGAGCAAGAAGGGGGGGATTTTGCTGGAGGGTTAAGGGTGAGTGTGGGAGAGGGTGCAAATTTGGAGACTTGAGGGGAAGAATGGGAAGGAGAAGGAACGAGTGGCGTTTTGTTTGTAGCAGGAGACACAGGTTTAGATTTGCCTAAAGGGGGACGGGAATTCATCTCTTTAGAGACTGAGGACGAAGAGGAGAGGTGTGAGGGTTTAGATGAAGGGATAGAGTGAGCAGATGGAGGAGAGGAAGACGAGGGCCGTGAAGAAGTGGGAGATGGGGATGCAGGAGTGGATTTTGTGGGTTCTGTGGTGGTATCTGTGGAGGGCTGAGGGGGAGCAGGAGAGGGGTTATTGGAGACGGGCGGAGGAGGAATCTGGGAAGGTTTAGGGGCGGGCAGAGAGGGGCTGTCCAGGACAGGGCATGACCCCTCAGTGTTGACAGATGGGAGATCCATCTCCATCTGTCCTGGAATAAAAAAAGGATGAGAAAAATATATCACATAACTAATGTCAACCATACACTGCAGCAGAGCAATGTTCGGTATGATAGGCAAGTAAGTAAAGGTTTTACAGTAAGTGAAAAGTGGAGGCACAGCTGGGCAGTGGGGAGTGTCAACTCTCTGTGAAGAGAAATTGGAGGACCCACTCCTCTGGACATTTTACCCCCTTCCTACACCTAAAATATGACACCTTCTCCTTGAAAGGAAAGGCGAATGAGTTCTGACTGGAAGATAAACATCACTGAGCCACCTCCTACTCTAGATATGTAGGTCAACATCTAAAAGAAATAGCATTTTTAATAGCATAACCATAACATGCAATTAAAAAGGAACAAAATGGCAAATGTTAATAGGGAGCATGCATCTGGCTTACAGCATTTAATACAGTTTGAAAGGAAAATATGAGGAAAAGTTACAGTTAGTCATCTAATATGTTGGTATTATATTTTCAAGCCAAGTGTTTCAACTCCCTTGAGTGCTTTGCTTCGTCATGCAGGCACGGACTTTCAATACAAGCATGGGGGAACTCTGATTTCATGCCAAGTTTGTATATTCTGCACACATGGCCAAGAGAACAGCCAATAAAAACAACATCAAGGAACCTTACTTGTGATCTAACTTCGCAGATTTCTTCAAGACATAAACTTATGTCGTTTTGAAGTTAGAAGTTGGGAATGACTTCCCTGCTGGGGTCCATTCCGCTCCGCACAGCGCCGCGAAACCAGAGCACTGTGCGGATCAACTCCTCCGTTTCTGGTCCATAAACAACACGACAGCTTTACAGCCCGCCCTCTTAAAATAGACTCTCCTCTCATAGACGGTACTACATGCCCATCAGATGCCAACTTCATCTGATTGGTCATGAGAGCGTACCGGCGTGGTAAACCTGTGACGGCTAATCAATGCTTTGGCGAAGGATTTGAACAACTAACTCCTCTATTCAAGCGTTTCACATGAGGTCTGTGCACAGGTTCGATCCCCTAGCCCTGCCTTGTATTTTCAAAACAAAACATTTGTCAAAAAATGCTAAAAGTAAAAAAAAGATAGTAGCTATTAGCTAAGGGATTGACTGAATAGTGGTCTGCGTTTATTTCAACTGCGATAAAGGCATAGCCTATGTCAGAATGTAAGCACTATTTAAGTAGATTATCGGCATGAGGTTCCAGGTCAAAAGCCATATACCCTTTAATCGAGTCTATCTCCCTCCCATATGGCAGCAGTCGGTAAGAATAACCATTGCCATCAGGCCAAGGCTGCCGTCTTTTCTTGGATTAAAGCACACGCCCATACTGAATAAAAATATATATATATTTAATCTATTCCTACTTCCGAATATGTTTACAGATGTGTTTCTAGAATGGAGCAGAAATGTATTTATTTATGCAGATGACGTTCATTAATAAGCCTATTATAAATTGATTATGGACACTGAAAATATATTATCTTCCTATGCGCTGTTGACAACACTGACAAGTAGGCCTATATCCAAAATATATTTGGCCAGTTCAGATGTTTCGAATGAATGTCATGTAGGCCCTACGGTACAAATGCATTTTTTGTATGTTTTGAATCAATATGATGTGAAGTACATGTATGTATGTTACAGAACAGGTATCCTCATAGAACTAGCCTACATCCTATTTGTTGCCCCTCTGTGGTTTCATGTTGCTGATGGAACTGGCATTGTTCCTGTGGGAGCTGTCCGCGTGCGGAGGTTCTGAAAAGACAGCGCCCGCAGTCTCCATTGGACTCTCTCTCTCTCTCTCTCTCTCTCTCTCTCTCTCTCTCTCTCTCTCTCTCTCTCTCTCTGCATCATAAGGACAGTCTGTCGCTGCTGGAACAAGAATTCAACTTTTAATGTCGGGACGCATCAGCAAACATCCCGTGATCATAGAGGTCATTGGCTCCGGTACAGTGGAGATAAAAGCACCTGCTGCAGCCTGCACCCAATACATATTCGATACCCACAGTCAAGGCCTCAGTGTTGTGGAAGCGACCAGCGACCCCCACCCATGACAGCAGCAGGAAACTTTGAAGGCACAACAGGCCATTTATCAATCTGTCTAGTCCTCCAGATGTGGGTTAAAAGATGACACTGGCTGCTTTAATCCGCTGAAGCTGTGACCTGCTCAGCACGCATAGTGCGTGGGTTAGAGAGAGAGAGGGGGGAGAGAGAGACTGTCTCCCTCCCCTCTCTCTCTCTAAGTCTCCAGTCTCCATTAGACTCTCTCTCTCTCTCTCTCTCTCTCTCTCTCTCTCTCTCTCTCTCTCTCTCTCTCTCTCTCTCTCTCTATTTGTGTATGTGTTGTGCATGTGGTCTCTAACTGGGCTCCTGCGGCGCTAATGCTTCACATCAAAACTAGTTCACTCTGACACACTCCGCCACTCCTTCCACAGCTCAGCCGAATCTGGAGCACTGCATCATTTCAGTGTGTGTGTCTGTATGTGCGCGTGTGTGCGAACAGGCAGCAGCATCCTTGGGTAGCCTGGAGAGAGCTGCATTTCACAGTTCACAGCACCACCGAGTCTGAGAGCGGCTGCCTGAGAGGCGAGACTAGCCGTGACCCGGTTAGAAATAACACAAGCGACAACAAGCGAGGCTGTCTCCATCGTTTCGGGTCGGAGGAAGTCCTCGTCTGCCGTGGAAGTTACAATGTCCGACTGCAGGAGGCAGTGGAACCGGGAGGATGAGCTACCGGTCTACCTGGCGGGACCGATCACCACCGGGCCGAGCCAGCGGAAATCCTTCGGAATGTTCAGCTCCGTGGAGGGGGCGTTTGAAAGCAAGACCATAGACTTCGACAACTACTCGGTGGGGAGAAAGGGGAGCCGCACCCCGAGGAGTGGGAGCCGGGAGAGGCTCCTGGACGCTGGTGACCCCACCAGCCAGACGCCCAGCGAGGCCCGGGGCGGGTCACCGGTCAGCTCGCCCGGGGAAAGGGACGACGGACGCATCGGTGTTGAGGTCAAATATTCCTCCTGGAAGGAAAGCCAGAACGGGAAGGTAGGGCTGAATATTTCATTTCCAGGCTTTCTTCTTTGTGGCGTTTGCAGTTCTGATTGGCTGAGTCACGTATGAAGCCGTTGTTAAAATACTCGATAAATGCACACCTGTGCATGCTTAACAGTTAATTTGATGCCATAACCGCAAAACGCTCACACCTTAGGAACCACTTTGTTTAGCTGATGTTGAAGAGCTATAGTCTATTGCGAAAAGAGCAACATATAATTATTATTTAATTATTATTGATTGAAAAACTAATAATAGGCCTACGCTAAAAATGGTGTGTTGGCGTCGTTTTATAAACGCAGCAAACAACTGGACGCCTTAGTGATATATTTCTTAAACACGTTTTCAGGATATGTTTGAGGCTAATGCTGTCAGCATATATGATTAACTTTTGTGCTGCATTGCAGTTTGGCCATCCTACGTGTTGATCTAGGTCTAAATGGCTCTAACAAAACAACCACTCCAAAAACATGGCAATGTTTGAAGCGTGTCTAGACAAAGACACTCATCTTCAAGTCCCTGGTGCTGAATTGAACAGCGTCAGACAGGCATCCCTCGTTGCATTGTTTTTCTCCTCTCACGTGCGGGGGGGCGCTCCATCCTCCACCATCTCTCTCGTGCCGTGAACGCCACAAAACAGACGCTCGCTCTCTCGCACGCGCGCACGCACGACAGTTTCTCGTTATCCGCCTTTCTCTGCCCGGTGAGTGAGGCGCGCTCCACGCTTCCTGGCGCAGCCGTACGGCGGCGGATCCACCGCTCTCCCAATCTCTCTCACACACACATACACACGGAAACAATAACCAACACACATCGGGGGAGACAAAGGTGCGCAGAGCGCAGCGCAGGGCGCAGGAGTCACCGCTACCCGCTTCTGAGTTGACTGCCCGGGGGCAGAGCGACAGAGAGAGCATGTCTGGGACCAATTACCAGGGGAAGAAGAGCATCCCCCATCTGACGGTAAGAGACCCGGCCTGGCTGGCCGCGTTGGCCGGAGAGGCTCTCCGCTAGTCTGCAAATCCCTGCTCCCAATGCCGGCAGAGGGGATTAAATTCTTAGTGTGGCGACAAAGAGCAGAAGGCCCATCTACTGTTTCTTCTGTGTGAGACAGCAGAACCAAGACACAGACAGAGGTGACGATTCTCGACCAGCGTGCGTCAAACCAAGCGCGTCTTCTCGCCCAGGGTTGGACAGGGTTGTGTAATCACGCCGCCTGTCAAAGAGATTAACTCTGTTGATATGACGCGATGTGACGGTCGAACAGGGGTTGCACAGGGTCCAGAGACAGTGACATGCACAGCACAGCACAACACAACACAGAGGACTGGGACTGGGTTCTTGCAAAGGGAAGCATCCCTGTTTAGCTATGTTGAAATGTGCATTCTGCTGCACAGAATGCCTCCTCTCTCATTCCAAAGTATTGAAGGGCCAAATTAAAAGCTGAATGCAATAAGCATTAACATGACTAGGTATTAGATTTCATGGGGTAGATATAAAGGAATGCATAGAGCTAAACTCTCCATCTTCAAGACCAGAGCGCTTTGATGTTTTCAAATCTCTCCATTTGTAAGCATCCTTATTGGCTAGCCAAGTATTCAGCAGGGTTGTCAGCTACCATCATCTCGAACCATGGATGATCGACGGTTACCATGGAGACCTAACATCTTCCTTGTGCAGTTGCCAGGCATCCTCCATGGCGGGAGAGGGTGTGGATGCATGTAGTGTGTCAGAGACATGTGCCTCTTTTATCATTGTGCTTCTAACTATTCGGTGTTTGATTGTGCTGCTAACCTGATCATGTACTGGTTTGCAGCTCTACACTGAATGCAGAAAAGAGGAGGAGGCAGATATAGGATTAATAGTAGTTGCTGCGAGACCCCACCCATGCACGGCACTTCTGTGATTAGACATTTCTGCACTTGGTCATAGCATTGCCAAAATGTCACGCATTACATAACTGATTGTGCAATATTCTGAAATGTCATGACTGAGAACAACCCCGCTTCTCCTTCTCCCTCCCTCTATAACTCTCCCCTGCAGAGTGAAAGGCTGTTGATCAAAGGAGGGCGAGTGGTCAATGATGACCAGTCTCTGTATGCGGACGTCTACATCGAGGATGGGCTCATCAAGTGCGTATATAAGGAGCAAAATACAGTATGTCAAAGAAGCACAGAGGCACAGAGATACAGATATATATGAAGTCATGATATCTTAGTTTTTTCTTGTCGATAATGACCTTGATAATAACCTGTCCGCATTCATACTTCCTCATTCCTTTCATCTTTTCTGTCCCCTCATCCTCCACAACCCCTTTGCACCAACACCCATCAACTTTCCTTCTCTCCATCTTTCCCGGTTACATCTCTGCCTCACCGTTCCTCCCTTTCTCCTTCCTTTCCTCCGCACCTCTCTCTCTCTATGTCTGTATCCGATACTCGGCAGGCAGGTGGGGGAGAACCTGGTAGTTCCGGGTGGCGTGACGGTGATCGAGGCTAATGGCCGTATGGTGATCCCGGGGGGGATCGATGTCAACACCTGTCTGATGAAGCCCTACCTGGGCACACAGCCTGTTGACGACTTCCTCCAGGGAACCAAGGCTGCGCTGGCTGGGGGCACCACCATGATCAGTGAGTGTGGATGCATGTATACACACTCAGCAGCACACATGCACATACATACACAAATGTATCCACATATGCATTCAAGCATGCCAAAGCTTAGTCACCCGCACAATCCATCCCATATTAACCTTTGACCTTTGCCCCCGGTCAGTTGACCATGTGAGCCCACAGCCGGGGGACAGCCTGCTGGAGGCGTTTGAGTGCTGGCAGGAGGCTGCAGATAGGAAGGCGTGCTGCGACTACTCCCTCCACGTGGACATCCCCCAATGGCATGAGGGTGTCAAAGAGGAACTGGAGGTGCTGGTACAGGAGAAAGGTACAGTCTAGTCTGTGGTAATTCTGTAGTATTTTGTAGCTGTGGTGGTTGATGTAATTCTGGTTTCAGTTCCATAGCCGTCCCTATTTTGGTCCCAATTCAGAAGAACAATAGGGATAGACTTAGAAACAATTTGGCCCAGTGCAGAATCCTCTTATGTTGGAGGCACAGTGGAAATCCATTGTTGTCATTACTGTGCTGTCATGGTGGCAGTGTGTGAAATTCTCTTGTAATCTGTTTTGAGCAAAAAGTCGCCTTCCGTTTTGGGGAAAATACAAAACAAGGGAGTAAGTCTTGGCTCAGATGTTTGACAAAAACATGCTGACCCCGCTTTAGACAAATAGGGCAGGTTTGGATTTTGAAATTTGAAATTGGCCATAATCTTGACTTCATACATTTAATTTCTTGAAACTTTATGCTTTATCTTAGCTATGGTCACACAATTTGACTGTGCAATGCATGTTTCTGATTTTCCCATTTCCCCCTTCCTGTTGTGAGTAAATGAACGCCACCCTCTCCACCTCTGTCAGGTATCAACTCCTTCCAAGTGTTCATGGCGTACAAGGATGTGTACCAGATGACAGACACTCAGGTTGGTTTCACACTATCATCTTCACAAATGGCACACATGGGACACTAAAAACCACAATGACACGAGGACACATAACATTAGAATTTCCGCATGTGAAATGATAGCCTCTCGTTGTTCTTTCCTTGTTATACATTTCCTCTCTTCTCACACGACCTCTCTTCAAACGTCTGTCTCTGTGTCTGTCTTGGTCTTTGTCTCCCTTTTTCCCTTAATCTTTCTCCCTCTGACTCATCCCCCCCACAGCTGTATGAGGCTTTCTCCTTCCTGAAGGAGCTGGGTGCTGTGGTTTTAGTTCATGCTGAGAACGGAGACCTGATTGCTCAGGTAGGCGCCCTCTAACCCCCTCTATTTTTGTTTCTCACTGAAGAGTGTCAACTGCCCTACAGTGTCCACTGCAGTGGAGATATTCCTGTTACATAACGCCGCGGCTCTGAGCGAGAGGATTAATGCTGATGCTGCTGCTGAGGACGACAGGTTTATCAGAGGCCACCGTGGCTGCTGACCATGATTATACTAATGATGATGATGTAACGGTGATTAAAGTGGTGATGGTGATAATGCTGATGCTGGTGACAGCAACGATGATAGTGGTGGTGGTGGTGGGGATGGCGGTCCTGATGATAATGGTGATAATAATGATTTTGGGGACAATTGCGGTGAAAACCATGATGCAGATAAAGATAACTGAGGGTGATAAGTGATAGTGGAAGCGGTGATGTTGATTCATGGAAATGGTGGCTGTGGTGGTAATGATGATGAAGACAATAAAGGATATTTTTATTTGTGGTCTAGGAACAGAGGAAAATCCTCGGCATGGGAATCACTGGGCCTGAAGGCCATCCTCTGAGTCGTCCTGAAGAGGTGATCTAATTTTCTCTTTCCCCTTCATCTATCCATCCATCCATTCATCCATACATCCATTCATCATTTTATAGACTTGAATGTTTCCTCTCTTTTTGCCATGCAGCTGGAGGCTGAGGCGGTGTTCCGTGCCATCACCCTTGGCAACCGTGTCAACTGTCCTGTCTACATCACCAAGGTGATGAGCAAGAGTGCAGCCGACACTGTCACCCAGGCCCGGAGGAAAGGTCGGCTCTTATTTTCTTATCCGCTTCCTATTTCTGGTCAACTTTGCACATCAAGTTAATAATTTTCTGTCTGATTCTCTTTCACTTATTCTTTCGGTGTCCATTTAATGTTCTGTTGGCATAGCTGGTAAACTCTCAACCTCCCTGTCACCCACTATCTTCCTCCCCAGGTTCTGTAGTTTTTGGGGAGCCAATTACAGCTAGCCTGGCCGCTGACGGTTCTCACTATTGGAGCAAGAACTGGGCCAAGGCAGCTGCCTATGTGACTTCTCCGCCTCTGAGTCCTGACCCCACGACCCCAGACCACCTCCACACACTGCTGGCCTGGTAAGATACAGTTCTATAGAGAGGCACAGATTTAATTTGACCATTATTGCATACAAGGGGTATAGAAACCCTTTCAGCCCAGGACGTCTTATAATGTAGGGACCGGTGAACAGGAACCAGGAGCATGTTATAACCTAGCCCATAGTGTTTTATGTGATGATAAAGCTATGGAAAAATTGTGTAAATATTGCTAAATCTTGATTAATGTATAGAGAATATTTCATTAATACTGGAACACGTGAAACTGTGATCACATTTATGCAGTATGAAGGCAGTCAAAGTGCTTAAATCACTCATATAACCTCTGCACAATGTGAAATGCAAATCAGCTCCATGATATCCAAGGAGACACCTGCAAGGATCTAAGTCTCACTGTCTGTCCTCAGAAGTTAGTTTGGTATTCACGCCACAAACACCTGCTGGTGTAATGCACAATGTCAAACCTGCTTCTACTCAGAACGAGAGCATCAGTGAAAGAGATACATGTCGATGGAGAGAAAGAAAAGGTGTGTGTGTAAGGAAGAGAGGGATAGAAAGAGTGAGAGGGAGTGAGCGAGACAGAAAAGGTGAGAGAGACTCGACAATGCAAAGGCACTATATAATCCTTTGGAAGCCACAGCTATTTGTGAAGTAAAGTATATTATTAAGAGTGACTGAAGTTTTAATTCATGAGTACAAGAGTGTCATACTGCAGTAAATAATGGACAAAGTGCACTGGACCAGCCCACACACGCACGCACGCACACACGCACACACACACACACACACACACACACACACACACACAGAGAGAGAGAGCATCCTGTACACCTTTCACTGTCCCCGATTCCATAAATAGCACAGGAACTAGAATCCTTCATCATCTGTTGCCTTGGCTACCAAGTGCTCCCCTCTACCTCCTCCTCCTCTCTCCTCTTCTCTCTTATCTCCTCCTCTCTTCTCCTCTCCCCTTTTCATCTCTTCCTCTGCTCCCCCCTCGCTCCTCAAGGCGGGTCCGTGTTGTCACAGCGGTGGTGCGACACTGCCGTTGTCTTTGAGGTTCTGCTGAAGCGACAGGGTATATTTTTAGGTTCGTTTTCGGAGAGGTGAACAAAAGAACAACTCTTTGAAACATTTCGGTGAGGCCTATTCTTTTGATAATAACCACTCTCATGGCATAGTGGGGATGATCCCATGGCTCACTATCGCATAATAATCTCTATAATTAACAAATGAGTAGAAGGCTTTAGATGAGAGATTATGATAGTGAGGGCTCATTACGGATAAAATTCAGCCTATTGTATATCGCAGGGGAAAGTCAGTAATGCAATGTGCCATTATGTGGTGTAGTTAAACCTTCAGGGAATGGTATTGCAGCTGTGTTGCACCACTCTGAGTGGCTCAGCTGGGTGGCCTGTCTGCCCTAGGCCAATACATGACTGGTACTGTAACTCAACACCATGCTGCTCAACGAGGACACCTGGTGGCTGCTAGAGGGAATGCCTGTTTCTGTGTCGGTCATTATTGCCAGGGTGTGGGCATTGTCTTCAGTTGAGCTTTGCAGCCAAGAACTCTTCAATTGATCATCGGAACACAAAGATTTTGCTGCCCGTATTTTATAGTTCAAGACTTCACAAGAATCTGCAGGGATAGTATTACCTTTGACAGGTGAATCAATGTTATATAAAGGGTATACTGATGTTTTCCTGCTATTGTGTTGCCATTGATACAGTGGGGACCTACAGGTGGTGGGCAGCGCTCACTGTGCGTACAGCGTCTCCCAGAAGGCCATTGGTAAGGATGACTTCACCCTGATCCCAGAGGGAACCAACGGGGTGGAGGAGAGGATGGGCTTCGTCTGGGACAAGGCTGTGGTGAGCGCTGAGTATGTGTGTGCGTCTTTGTCGCTGTGAGCGTGCTATACTGCATGTGTTTGTGTGGTACATTTGCTTGTTTCATCTACCATTCTAAACATCCACTTCTCTATCTCCCAGGCCATGGGGAAGATGGACGAGAACCAATTTGTGGCAGTCACATCTACCAACGCGGCCAAAATCTTCAACCTGTACCCACGCAAGGGCCGGATAGCGGTGGGCTCCGACGCTGACATTGTTATCTGGGACCCTGACAGAATCAAAACCATCACTGCCAAACTCCAGCAGTCGGTGAGGACAAAAAGAGTGAAACAGGGTAGCAGGAGGAAGGGGAGAGAAGAGGTGGAGTGAAAGGCTGGGAGTGAAAAGGGGTAGAGAGGGGAGGGAGAGATGGTGAGAGAAAAGGGAAGAGGGGTAAATTGTTAAAAAAGAGTAAGAGGAGGGATGATGATGATGAAAAGAATGGAGTGAGAGACAATTCAACTCATCTATAAATATAGAGCTAGCGGTTGGGGGAGGAGAGGCAGAGGAAGGATTGAAGGGGGGGAGGAGAGGGACTGCAGGAAGGAGTATTGCATATGGGAGATGGCAGAGTGTGAAATGGGATAAAAGACCAAGTCAGAGATCAGAGGAGGTGGAGAGAAGCCCAGTATGTACTTCTAAGTCAGACTGCAGCTTGATATTCAGCCAAGCTTGCAATTACTGTCAGCAATATGATACCATACTGGTTAGGTGCAGTGGTGACATTACTTACAAACACCATCAGGTGTAAAGGTTATATGTCTAAACAATGCTGAAATGCTCTTTGACAGGTGATTGTGAGGTTTATCTTTGAACTTTGAAGAAAAAAAAAAGGCAAATTCAAACTCAGGACAATGGCATCAGAGGTGAAATTTTGCTTTGAGCAATGTGACACTATACAGTGAAGATGGTAAACACTGGTTAATGTATTCAGTCTGCTCTGCCACTCTCAAAGGCCCTAATCCAGACTGGTGCCGGCTTTAGGTTGTAATCCCTCTCCACCCCTCACCCATTCTGTGCTACCACCTCCCTGCCCATCCCCCTATATTCACATTGTCGCTCTCCTTATATGCCTCCAGCCTTTCCCCCCACTTATTCATCCCCGCTTTTCTCATTTGCCTGCAATTTACTGCACCTATTAAGTCTTCTGTCTCATTTTCCTTCCCTCTGTTGGTCCATTCCACCCTCCTGATGCAATGATGCTATCTGAAAATGTACAGCATACAGTATATGGAGTCACAGTTCCAAATAGAATGAAAATACTTAAATCCTATATTCTTACTCTCCATCTCTTTCTCTCTCTTTATTGCTTGTATCCCACCTCACACAGGCTTTGGAATACAACATCTTCGAGGGTCTGGAGTGCCGCGGGGGTCCGGTGCTGGTGTTAAGTCAGGGTCGGTTGGTATATGAGGAAGGCACGCTGCAGGCTCAGCAGGGCACTGGCCGCTTCATTCCCCGCAAGCCCTTCCCGGGCTACGCCTACCAGCGCATTAAGTTCAGGAACCAGGTACAGTACATAGGTGGCTTTAAAGACGGAGTGGGCAGTAAACATCCAATGTTAGTTACAAAATACTGTATATTCCTCAGCTATATGTACAGTTGCATTCTGTTGTCATTTAAATAGAAAGTGATACCAGGAAAACAATGAAATGAGCCACAGAAGAGTCCTATGTTAAGGTGTTTAGTCTTATACACGCCATTTTGTTTCTGAAGTGTGACTGGTAAGTATGCTTTGTGTTTGTGTCTGTGTGTGTTTACTATCCAGCTGAAGGGCAGGCAAAGTGTTACTCGTGGGTTGTATGATGGCCCTGTATATGACGTCCCTGCCACCCCTAAATACATCACTCCTGCCCCATCAGCCAAAACCTCACCCACCTCTCACCAACCTCCACCAATACGCAATCTTCATCAGTCCAACTTCAGCCTATCAGGTAAGAGTATTATATTATCACATACTGTCATTTTTAAGGTCTGAGGATACTTTTGATGTTGGTTGGAGTTGGGATATTAGGATGCATTACATGAGCTAAAATAAAAGGAGGGTTGTAATGAAGAACACTAGAATGTATACAAGAGAGGGTCTGGAAAAAAAAACCTGACGCTTGAATTAAATGTCACATCATGTCATGTTGTCTTCATTTCTCAGGGGCGCAGATTGATGACAACATCCCACGTCGCTCTGGCCACCGCATTGTAGCACCCCCTGGTGGTCGCTCTAACATCACCAGCCTTGGTTGAACACTTGACTGTGCACAAAGTGTGGTTGGGGTTTCACCTCTTGAGTGTGTGTGAGTGTGTGTGTATGATTGAGAGTGTGAGCACACTGGCACGGATGAATATCTTTGTATTTTTTGGTACAATGGTCTGTATGTTAGAGTCCAAGGCCACAAAATGACACGTTCTTTTAGACCTTTTTGATTTTATCACCTTGCCTTGAGTCCATAGTCACCAAGAAGCATCAGCTGCACATTAACGCTTCCAGTACAAGAAGAGAATGCTTTACTCTTACAATCAACCAGTTCATTCAAACAAACTGAAAACTCACAGACTCACTCAGAATCGCGGGCACTCACACACACAGAACCAGTGTTGGACCCCCTCCAAATGTGAACCCAGCGTGATGTCATAATGTCATAATGTTGTCATTTCCTCCTCCATGAGCATGACTTCCTTCCTCTTCATCATATCTCACCTCTTATGGGTCTGATCAGACATGGTGCTTCTATCCACCCCTCTGGTGGACAGCTGAAGAAATGACGGATTTCTCCTTTCAACATCTTTGCAATATCTGTTTTCAGTGTGGCTCAAGTGGGTTGGTTGTACATATTGCATGGACATGTTTTTAGATGTTGCACTACTTGTGGTTTGTTGTTACAGCGGAGGTACACAAAATTTTTATTCAAGGCACATTTGACATTGTATTGGACAGCACAGAAATATTGTAACTAACCTTATATTGGTAAATGTTTGCTTTAAACACATAAAACACTCACTGTGGATAGAGCCAGCTATTACCAGCTTCAGAAGCACATTCATTATAACATGACCTTGATAAAAGCAATGCAACTTCCTCTCCATCATCAAATAGCACATACTGTATTCAAATGTATCAATAAACTCCCATAAAGTGTGAACCAACTAAAGCAGATGAGCAGTTAAAACAAATACAAAAAACACAGTAGTGGTCTCAGACTGCAAAACCAATTTCCACTTTGCTGTACTTCCAACATTACTGTACCTACATTTACATTATAGAGTTTAAAAGAAAACAAATTATGATGTGTGTGATAGTTATGTTGTCTGCCAATCACTCATGCAAGAAATAGATCTTTGTTGTGACAACATGCTCCACTCACTGCTCTAAAAGGGCTTCAGCTCCCACTGTTCTTCTTTAAACCTTTACTGAGAATCTTCTTAAGCTGATTTTATTTGATCTGATTAATTCTGGGTGTTTTCTTGGTTATGGTACATTTAGTGTTTCTGTGCCACTCTGTTTTGTTGCTGTTGTCTGGTGTCTCCAATGGAATCACTAATGATCAATAAACACTTGACTGTTGTGAAATATGACAATAAAACCAATACTTGTTTGAGAGTTTACTAGCCTTATGTTGCTTTGATAACTCATAATGCCTCCCACATACCTCCAGTGGCTCTGCATTCAGAGCAAACACCATTTTCAAAGTTTCCTTCTTTCTGAATTAGATAATTATAATAAAAATCAGAATGTAATCTAATCACACTGTATTTTTAAAAGAACCCAAATAGCTGGTGCCCAAATTGCAGGTATCAGTCACGACAACATGTGTCAAACACGCACAACCTGCACTGGCAAAGAGGAAGTGGTCGCGAATCAAAGCTCTCCAGCAGGGATAGACAGACACTTAGAGATGACATGTAACAAAGGTCCCGAGCCTGACTTGAACCCCAAATGTGGCGTTTACATGGCACAAGCCTTGGACCACTGAGTCACCAGGACACCTCCACATAACAGGATAGGTGCTAAACACCACAAAACTACGGCCTCACAAATTCCCTCAGAATTGAATCAACAGGTCTGTGATGCCTCTCAGCAAAACTTTATGTACGTTGTGAGCTTCACAAAGCTGGTATCTATGACAGCTGGATCCAAACACACAAAGAGGCATAACCTGGTGTAAGAAGTACAACACCTGGACCCCTGAGCAAAGGAAAAAGTAATATGGTCTGATGCGTTACCTTTCACCCTTTTCCCTGCATGTGGATGAGTTTACTTTTGGTGAAATCTAAAGGATGCCTTCAACCCACATTGTTGCAAAATGTTAAACATGCGGTGGATCTGTAACAGTATTTGCAGCCATGGGAGTCATTGGGTCTGATGATTGCTCTGCATGGTTTTATAAGGGCCAAAGAAGAATGCCTCTTTATACACTGCTAAACACATTCAAGAATGGTCTCATGAGCAGAAAGTTGAAGTCCAACTCCTTCCGTGGCCTCCCAAATCACCAGATCAGTAATCCTTTTTGGGAATTTCTAAAGTGCAGAAAGAAGGAATGATGAAGACTTCCACCTCCTTTATTCCTCAAAGAACTGGAGGCTTTACAGTCCAACATCAGTCTAATATCTCAGTACACAGATATTTTTAGTAAGGAAAAAAGCGTGGGTGACAAGAAAGGGGTTTTAAGTCTTTGGCAATTGTGGTGACATTTAATGAATCACAAATTTGCATAAACTAGTGAAGCATATTCTTTATGATCAACACTAAAATGAGATCGCCAAAACCAAGGTGCTTTATGAATGAACCAGGCTATGAGGAGAGAGAGAGAGACAAAGAACAAAGATCTTTACAGAGAGTCCCATAATGAAGACTGGATCATGTTTTTTTTCCTCATGCCATTTCCACATCAAAACTTTGTTTGGAATGAAGAAGAATTGCCTACCAACTCCACCTGCTTGCAAGAAGCTGTACTTCCTCTACTCTCTGCCAACACTGTTCCCCTGCCGGTGTTCTATTCCCAGAATACAGCCATTGCACTTTTGGAGTCTTTAACCATGTATGTTTCCTGCATTAGTGCTAGATAAGTAATAGCTACTGCAGACTTCTCTTTGTACAATGTTGTAAAGAAGTGAATAGGTATATTATTCAATCATAAAACTTTAAAGAGTCTACATCACTGCACTATTCCCAGTGGCTTTGTACTTGAAAAGAGAGTGTAATGTTTGTTTTTTATTTTACTTTATTCAGAGAGAGGGGGGCTTTGAAATGGAGACATAGCTAGAGAGGCAAAGTGCAGTGTGTGCGGTGGGGGAAAGGCCTCTGCGCAGCCACCGCCACTCGTGGAGGCAGCAGATCTTCCTGCGGGTCGCTACACCTCAGAAGAACACAGAAACTAGCGGTAAGAATGAACGCACACGCAAATTAATTTGACCCTATACAGGGTTCAACAATAAGGGACTGCACAACGGCCCTGGGCTAGTAAGACACTGGCTTGGCCAGTAGTTCAGTCAGACACTGGTCAACCCTAAAAAAAGTCTCTGGTCTTAGTATTTGGCACCTAGTGATAACATTTGTGTCTCTATACATTGGCCTACTCTCCTCTCTGTTGTACCTTTTCTAACCAGTCAGATTGGACACCCCCTCAGAGTTAGTCAATGATCTGGCAACTCAGTGACAGACAAAAGCTGCTTATTTTGCTGTATAACAGTAGAACTGTGTGAAACAGTTTGCGTGGGTTGAAAATGATGATTCAATCCCTTGTCACGAGTGTGGAAAACTCAGGTACTGGACCCAAATGCAATGACCGGCAGAGAGAGAACTTGGTAGAAGCAAGAGGTTTAATGAAAAACTGAGGCAGAGTCCAGAACTAAAACAGGCAATCCAAAGGACAGGACAGGACAGGACAGGACAGGACAGGACAGGACAGGACACAGGTAACACACGTGTGAACACTGAACAACAAACTGGCACAAACTACAAGGAAACAAGACTAGATATACACACACAGACAGATTACAAATGAGGGACAGCTGGCTGGCAGGGGAGAGTCCGGGAGGTGATAGGCAGAGGCAGGCAGGAGAAGAGGGAACAAGGCAACTGGGCTAATAAGTGATGGAATACAGGTGTGTGGGAGCAGGAGGGGGGGACAGGTGATGAGGGGAAGTCTGAGGACATCTGGTGGTTGGCAAGAGGAAGGCAGGACTGGGGAGTGAAAGGAAGTGATGGACCGGACAACAGGAGCAGACAGGGGCAGACAATGACAGGACACAAGGGCTAGAGCTGAGATCGTGACATCCCTGAAATGTTTTGTGCCGTTTGTTGAGCTCATTTTTTTTTAAAAGCACCAACACTCACCATAAACACACACTTGATGCCCATGACAAATGAGCAACAGCTATGCTGGCAAAACAGGTAGCTGACAACCTTTCATCAGGTCGACTGATGTATTGGCACGATGAATGGATAGAGCATTTTACCAACCCTGTGAATTTCCATTCTGGTTTTTGTTTTGTTTTACTGCTAGTTACATTTACCGAAAAGCTTCTATTAGTTGTTACAAATTTACACTTAGGAGTTTTATAGAGTTGAATTCATACATTTCAAGTTCATTCATAATCAATCAGTTTTTTTCATCATATTTTTGGTGTTTATTTTTCTGTCATTTTTCTGCTGTATAGTATTTATTGTCAATATCATGCATCTTATAGTAATGAAAAAGTGATTATTTTTACAAGTAGACCACTGACCTACTGGCCTGACCAGGCAAGTAGAAAAAAGTCTTACCACTGAGAGAGAGAGGACGGGATTTGGTTAAGGTTAAGTTATATATATTATAAGTGACATATACTCAGTGAATTTCTTAAAACACAGGATAGAGTTTGCCAGTCTAACATTTGCAGGGAGGCTATTGCAGAGTTTGGGGGCTAAAACTGCAAAGGCACAATCGCATTTAGTTTTTAGGTTGGCCCTTGGAACAGCCAGCAGGCCCTGCTAAGAAGACCTGAGGGGCCTAGCAGTGCTGTGAGGACTCAACAACTCTAATATAAATCGTAGGAATGGATCATAGATAAGGTCAGACTTGTGGATGCTTTAGACAGTATGCATGAGTGTGTAGGGCAGTGTGAGAACTGAGTGCTTATTTATTCTGTTTTAGGTTGCATAAATGTGCTCATACACGTGTTTTTGAAGGACCTTACTGTCTATACGCTCTGCATCCATCCTACACCCAATCTTACACAACTCACACATGTGCGAGGAAACAGTATGATGAAGATAAGGATAAGACGAGATGTTAAAGTGCAGTCAATGTCTGTCGAGGTTTCATGGTCATATGCTATCTGACCTCATCTTACCAAACCTTGTAAACCTTCACCCTGCAGGTCATTGCACGGGAGGAGAGAGCGTGTGCGCGCGCTTGCACGAGCGCACACACATGCACACACATGCACACACATGCATACACACACACGCACTATGGCACTGAAATTTTGAGGTTTTTGTATTTTATTTATGTAATACTCGATTTTATTTATATAATACTCGAGAATTGAAACAATCAAAAATCATTGAATGATATATACTTTTATTACTTTAATTAATCTATAGAAGCAAAATTACTGAGTCTAAAAACTGTCATTAATTTTTCTTGGTCCTGAGAAGATGCTGTCAAATACTGGTAATATTGTAATTCCTTTAATCAATTATAGAAATAATTTCAGACTTGCAATCAAAGCTTTTTGTTTGGCTTATTGTGCTGGGAAATCTCCTTCTCACTCCTCCATTTGTTGAGAAGGTTAAGTATATAGTCAGTGCAGCTAGAACAGTAAAACAATATGCTGTGTTTGTGTGTGTGTGTGTGTGTAGAGAGAGAGACAGAGAGAAACCACCGTTCCTGTTTCAACTTGACCTTCCAACTGCCTCCTGTCCATATCTTTTGCTCAATCCAATGCATCAAAACATAAACAAAGCCAAAAATGTGGCGACAGGTTTTCAACAGTGGTGCCATTCTGAAATTGACAATCGCAGCTTTAATCAAACTAGGACGGTCCAGTTTCTCAGTCTTTCATAGTAAAACTAGATGTATCTTTTGGAGTCCATCCTTCACCCTGCAAGCCCACTGAGATGATAAATCCATTTAAATATTTCACTTTTCATGTATTCCTCTTCAGTGGGATTGTCATGTAACCAGCTTCTGCTCCATGTTCTTCAACCCACCACCTTTCACAAAACCATCTCATTTTTTCTTTTGTTCCTATCTCCCTTTCTTTTGTATTTGTTATTTTTTTATTTTAATTGCCGTCTGCTGCACTCCTTCACTGTGTGTGTGTTTTGGCAGGTGAGATGTTTGGATTGGATTTACAACTTTGTAAACTCAAACACGTCTTCTTCCAGGGAAAAAGGAAGTTCCATGTGTAAACACACGTTTGCTTGCACACACACACACACACACACACACACACACACACACACACTTCATATCCTACCAGAATGAAAAAGCATGAGCAAGGCACCTCACATTTCCTTTGTCACCGTGGCACCGGTGCCACGCTGTTAGCACGCTGCTAGCATCTTCCCGACGTCGTCCCGGAGTTTTATTCGTTTTTTTCTTATTATTCGTTTTTCCCTCTAACCTCCTAACCTTAATTCCTCCCTTTCAACCTGTGAACTGCATCTCCCCTCTCGATTTCTGTTGGTTTATCTGTAGCAATTTTGTATCATCTGTTAGCCTTGCTTGTTTACCTAGCCGCAGCTAGTTAGCAGTTTTCGCTATTAGCCCTGTCTTGTGGGCTTGTTTCCTGCTAGTTAGTAATTCCTGCTTACTTAGTTACCCGCAGCAAGCTAGCACCCTGTGCTAGATAGCCTTTTGCCTAAAGCTATTCAGTCTAGCCCTATACTATAGTGTCTGGTAGCCGTTAGCACAGCCCAGCACCCTCTAGCCTTTTACATAACGTTACTTAGCCTAGCTTTGTATCCTAGCTTGACTAGTGTAATAGCTTCTGGTAGCCGCTAGCATAGCCTAAGCTCCTAGCCTCAGCTAAGCCTTTATTTAATCTCCTCTGCTACCCTCATCAACATTGGTAAGTATGGCTTCCTGTTCTGTCTGTTCCTTACTTTTAGATAAGCTCACTCTATTAGAGAGTCGTGTCCGTCAGCTTGAGGATGATAGATTAGTCACGTTAGATACGACGGGCACTCCAGATAGTTTACGGTCCGGGCTGGCTAGCAGCCCTGCTAGTGTTAGCGTTAGCCAGGACTCCCCAGATAGCGTAGCCCCTTCGGCAACGGGTGATGAGTTTATCCCGGTCCCGAGGCGTCGGAGCGCCCGCATGAGCCAGCCGTCTGTTGTACGGCCCGATTTTCAACCGCTGCCCCCGGTTGAGAATCGTTTTGCTCCGCTTGGTAGTCCCTGTGGCCGGCCTGCCGCCCCGGCTCCTCGGCCCCGCTCTAAACCACGCATCCTAGTTATAGGTGACTCCATAACCCGTAACATTAGGCTAGAAGCGCCAGCCGAAATAGTCTGTCTACCAGGGGCCAGAGTTCCCGACATAGAGGCTACTCTTAGGGTGCTGACAAACAGGCATAGACATGTGGATAAGGCACACAACAACCAGGCTAACCAGGCTACTCATGATAACATCGTAGTACATGTCGGCACCAACAACACTAGGATGAAGCAGTCGGAGGTCACTAAACACAGCGTAATTAGGACATGTGACCTCGCCAGCAAGATGAGTCGGCATCGCTTAATTGTCTCTGGTCCCCTCCCCGTTACGCTTAATGATGATATCTACAGCAGATTAGTCGCCCTTAACCGCTGGCTGGCCAAGTACTGTGAGCAACAGGGTTTTATGTTTTTAGATAACTGGCCCTCCTTCTGGGGTAAACCTGGCATGCTTAAGACTGATGGCATACACCCTACTGGGTTGGGTGCCCACATTTTGTCTAGGAACATGGACAGGTGCTTGAGGCAGGCATGACACACTCCCCTAAAGCATGTTGGGTCGCAGGTTGTTAGACAGCCTGCTAGGATTTCACCTAGTGCGGGTTTGGAGTCTGATAGCTCAGGTAGCTTAGTGTATCCAATCTTGACTGTGTCCCGCCCTCGCCATGCCACCTTTTGCCATCGCCGAGCCAAACGTTCTCAGCATAACCTTATTCATATCAACCCTTCTGGCTGCAGCATTGACGCTACAACGAACTCTATTGCGTACTCGCAAATCAGCACTGTATCCCTTCCTCGTCTCTCCTACCGTCGTCCTCGGCCGCCGCACGGAACAAAAAGTAGTAACGTAATTGAGATTAAACCTATTCGCATTGCTGAGCGTCCCGAACCTACTAGCAACACAAAGCGCATATGTCTCGGATTCATCAATATCAGATCACTCGCTAACAAAGCCCTGCTGATCAATGACTTAATTAAAGAACATAGTATTGACATAATGGGATTATGTGAAACCTGGCTAAAGCCAAATGATGCTCTTCCATTAATTGAAGCTTCCCCCTCTAACTTCACCAACTCGCATGTCGCTCGGACATCTAAGAAAGGTGGGGGCGTTGGCCTAATCTTAAATTCGAGTCTGAACCTTTCTCCAGATCTAAGTAACAAACTCATCTTGTGAGATGCTCATTATGCGCCCGTCCATTCCAGTTAGCATGGGCCTCAACCACTCTGGTATCCTGCCCTTCTACCTAATCATCCTTTATCGCCCTCCTGGGCCCTATTCATCTTTTTTAGAAGAATTTTCCAATTTCCTCTCTGACCTTGTAATTCGTACGGATAACATCCTAATTATCGGTGATTTCAATATTCATCTAAATTGTAAAACTAATCCACTTAGCAAAGCTTTTTCGTCCCTAATTGACACTTTTGGCTTTACTCAGTTGGTTCACGAACAGACCCACTCTAGCGGCAACACTCTTGATCTGGTCCTCGCTCGTGGTATTAACGTGTCAGACTTAGAAGTTTTGCCGTATCCACCGGCACTATCAGATCATTATCTCATTAAATTTCAAATTGCTCTGCCCTGTCGGCATTCCAATCCAGTTGATACCTACAGCATCCGCCGTATTGATACTTCGACAACTACAAAACTTGCTGATCTCCTACCTAAAACTCTTGCCTCTCTCCCTGAACGAATTGGTTCCCTCGACGAGTTCACGGATAACTTCAACTCTATTCTAACTGACTCGCTTGACTCTGTTGCGCCTCTACTCATAAAAACCCGCCGTCTAAAGAAACCGTCGCCCTGGTTCACTGATGAAACTCGTGCACAAAAACAGGCGTGTAGAAAGCTAGAACGCAAATGGCGGTTATCCAAACTCGAGGTCTTTCGACTAGCTTGGAGCGATAGCCTATTGACTTACAAGCGTACGCTCTCCGCCGCTAGGGCCTCCTACTACTCAGATCTTATTAACACTAATAAAAATAACCCGAAGTTTCTATTTGACACGGTAGCAAAACTTACTCGTAAACCCTCCCCTGTAGCGAGCTCTCAATTTACCGCGAATGACTTTCTTAATTTCTTCAATCACAAAATTGACTCTATTAGAGATGAAATTAGCAATTCTTTACCCACCGAGGGCGTTGATCCCTCTCCTAATCGTGCATTAGCTGCAATAGAGACCACCGCCGTACTCTCGCAATTTGAGACTGTCTCCTTAGACACCTTCTCTAAATTAGTACTTTCCTCTAAATCCACAACCAGCTTATCTGACCCTCTTCCTGCTAAATTGGTTAAGGAACTTCTCCCAATATTAGGCCCCTCCCTACTCAATATCATTAACACCTCTCTCTCCTCTGGCATTGTGCCCTTGTCCTTCAAATCAGCCATAATTAAACCTCTGCTCAAAAAATCCAACCTTGATCCGGATGATCTTAATAACTTTAGACCAATCTCCAATCTCCCCTTCCTCTCTAAAGTCTTGGAAAGAATAGTTTCTAACCAACTAACTGACTACCTCTCGTGTAATAGTCTCTTCGAACCCTTTCAATCTGGTTTTAGGTCTCTACATAGCACTGAGACTGCTCTCACAAAAGTGGTAAACGACCTACTCCTTGCCTCAGATTCCGATTCTTCTTCTGTTCTTATCTTACTTGATTTGAGTGTGGCATTTGATACAGTCGATCATAATATTCTCTTAAACCGCCTAGCGAGCGACGTTGGCATCCGCGACTCTGCGCTTTCCTGGCTAAATTCCTACCTATCTGACAGAACACATTGTGTCTCACATAAAAATACTATATCTGATTACTCTAAAGTTAACTTTGGCGTACCGCAGGGCTCCGTGCTTGGACCTTTGCTTTTCTCCATTTACATGCTACCTCTTGGTGAAATCTTCCGCAGTTATGGTATTAAATTTCACTGTTACGCGGACGATACTCAAATTTACATACCAATTAGACCTGACGACCGCTTACAACTTTCAAACCTAGAATTATGCCTAATCGCTGTCACCAATTGGATGTCACTAAACTTCTTGCGACTAAACGCCAACAAAACTGAGATGCTAGGCCCAAAAACCCAACTGCCTCGTGTTGCAGACCTTACTCTAAATTTTGGGGATTGCTTAAATAATAAATAATGCTTCGTAATATCTCGAAAATTCGCTCCCTACTAAACACGGCGGATGCTGAAACCTTAATTCACGCTTTTGTTTCATCAAGACTCGATTATTGTAATGTTTTACTCTCTGGCCTACCTAACTGTAGTATTAAAAAACTACAACTTGTGCAAAATGCTGCTGCCAGAATACTAACCAGAACTAGAAAATTTGACCACATTACTCCTATCCTAACCTCCCTTCACTGGCTCCCAATTCAAGCCAGATCTGACTTTAAGGTGCTTCTGTTAGCTTATAAATCGTTACATGGGCTTGCACCATCATATCTATCCGACCTCATCATCCCTTATATTCCATCTTGTGCCCTCCGTTCGCAGGACGCTGGCTACCTTATTGTCCCTAGAATCAAGAAAAAATCAGCAGGCAGTAGAGCTTTCTCCTACTGAGCTCCCTATCTCTGGAACCAGCTACCTCTTACAGTCAGGGAAGCTAATTCTGTCGAAATCTTCAAATCTAGACTCAAAACCTATCTTTTCTCGCAATCTTACGACCTACCTTAGCACCACTGGCCTGGGCTCGTCACAGTCTTCTCTCTTACCCTAGCCTAGACAGTATTTATATAGAAATTTGCCGTTGGGAACATAAGCATAGGGATGCCCTCTGGCTACACTGTGTCTAATCACTTCCTATCTGCTGTCTGTATGAGCGTATCTGTGCCCAAATACGTCCGGGTCTTGTGCTGTTTCTGCACAGCTCTGTGTGTGTGTGCGCGCGGCTGGTTTTCTCCTCCCTTTCTCAGATTCCTCTGACCCTGATGGTCTTCGGTGCTGGCCTTAGTCCCATCCCTGACGCTGCTCCCACCTGGATCTCTCTCTCTCCGTGTGTTCGTTGTCTTTGTGTGTACCTGTCTCCTCCCCCTTCCTCAGACTCCGGTCCAGTGCTCCACCTGCCAGTGGACAGGTGTTGCTCCGGCCTGTCGTTGGCGCCGGCCTTGGTCCTGCTCCCACCCAACGTGTCTGTCTTGTGTTCTGCTGCTGCTGCTTCTCCCCTTACTCTCTCCCCCCTTCAGACTCCGGTGCAGTCCAGTGGTCGTCAGCGCCGGCCTCGGTCCCTTCCACATCCCTGATACTGCTGCCCCCCGTGTGTCTCTGACCCTGTGTGTTCTGTTTGCAGCTGTTTCCCCCCTTCTTCTTTACGTGTGTGTGTGTCTGGGTGTGTTGTGTGTGTGTACGCGGCTTCCTCTCTCTCCTCCTCTCTGACTCCAGGTCAGTGTTCTACCTGGCAGTGACGGGTGCTGCCCTGGCTCTTCGTCGTCAGTGCTGCCTTGCTCTTCCTTTCCGCTGCTCCCTCCTGGACGCTGATTTACGACTGCTGCCCTCGCTCCTTTACTGCTGGCCTCAGCCCCCCCCCCACCGCCGCATGCTCCTCCCCTTCTTTTGTCTCTCTCTGTTTTCTCTTGTCATCATTGTTGCCCATGACTCTGTCAATGTTTTGCCCAGCACCTATTGCACGCTAAGCCGTCCCGGGGGGGGATCCCTATCTGCCTCAGCCCGCCCAAGGTTTCTTCCAGATTTTTTCCTGGGAGTTTTTCCTTGTGTGCATTTAGGGTCTAAGGCTGGGGTGCCGGGTAGGTTAGGCTATATAGAATAGGTAGATTGTTTGTCTCGCTAAATCTGCTCCTACCTACCTTGTGTTTTTCATCATGCTGTCCTACAAAATTTTGTTTACCACTGATTGTGTTTAGTTAGACCTAGCTAGACACACTCTCTGTAAAGGCCTCTGAGACATGCTTGTGATAAAGGGCTATATAAATAAATAAACTTGACTTGACCTGACCTGTCCTGGGGCATAGTAAGTCCCTGAGTGTGGCAACAGTTAACGGCATCGGCACAGTGGTGTTGTGACAAAGCCGGTCCACTGTGTGTCATTCTTCCATTTCATGTGATGGTACAGTATACACAGTAGGCATATTGTAGTTTACTGTGCACTCTTGATTTCTACATGTCTTGTGTATGTAGAGTAGAGGGAGAGAGATGAGATCAATATATCATTGCTCTTTCTCTCCTTCTTGAACTTGAAGTAGCTATTATCAGCCGCTTCCTGTCTGTTTTTCTTGCTACCTGCTATCTCTTTCTCCCCAGACTCACTGACATTGATATTTATGTCTAGCAGAGCATTTTAGGTTTAAAGTGCACAGACTTCTATGGGACTGCCAAGTGCCACCCACCAATATTGGCTGCTCTGGAGACGTCCCCACCATTCATTTACTTTCCATTTTGAAATCACAGTCTAGACATCCTGCTGAAAACACACACTAACATGATAAAGTAGACCCAGGTAATATTTTTCTACTGTGTTCTAGAGCATCTTGGTCAAAAATAAATTTTGTTTGTTGGCACTTTACAGTGCTGTGCTGGGGAACAAGTAATTTAAATCTTTAAGGCATGTGGTGAGGAAGGCCAGTGCCATTCTGGATTGTGCTGGTCTCCCCTTAGAGGGCAGTTTGAGCTGATGCTGCTTCTAAACTCAAGACTAAAAGAACCAGGGACTCATTTATCCCCACTGTTATCAGATTGATTGATTGATTGATTTGCACATGAAATGTTGAGCAACCTTCAATTGCACTCTGTCGAGTTATTGTAACTGTCTTGTCTTGTCAATTGATTTTTGTCCGAATGACATATGGTGGTTTGTTGTGGGTTGTTGTGTTTTTGTTATGTTTGTGTGTTTTATTATGTTTCTATTGTGTGTGTTCATAGTCACAGTCATATTCTATATTAGACCTTATCTTATCGGTGTTTGTATCTTCCATGCAGTAGTTGTCGTCTTGTCAGAGTCATGCAGGCTGTGACACAGCATACAGCATACAGCTCATTTCACCATCATAGATTAAACCCCATCTTGAAAAAAATCTGTCAAAAAACTTCCTTCAAATGGAAATTTCCTTTGAGAAAGACGAGACTTAATCCACACCTGTGAAACCGGCCCATCAGACATTGTGTCACCTTGGCTGAAAGAGCTGGGGAAGCTATTTTGATGAAGTCGATATCACAGCCTAAGTAGTGGCAAGGTTTGTTCTAACCAGTCTAACTGAAGCACCCCTTTTCTGTAAATGAGCATTTGTGGGCCAGCTTGTCATCAAGCATCTCATGTACAAGTCTTTGCCAAAGCTAGAGATCTGAGAGGCAACACCCTAACCTGTAATGTGTGACATCAAAAGGCCAACGCTGTAGCTGCTCCATTGACAATGTATGGGAGATACTTTGTGGACACTGTAACAGAAGCCAGTGATTCTACTGTATGAATATATGGGCACACTTTCTGTCATCGAGCCTTTAGCGCTACCATGCAATCAAGTTCATATGGATGTAGAAACTCTGCACATTTAATGACTCACATCACACATTTTGGTTGGTTTCAAGCTTTGCAAGACCGTGCTCACAAATGTCAAGTGAACTGTCCAAGGTCATTGGAATTACATGTATGGATTCTGCTTGAGGGTGAATTTTATCTTCATGCATTTAAAAAAAAAAAAGCAGAGTGGAATGTGACACTGACGTGAACTCTCTACCCACCTTACACCTGTAAGTGCCATTTAGTAGGGATTAGCTAGGTTTAGGCCTGTCATATTGCATTGAGTTTCCTTTTCGAAGGAAAAGGGTAAGCACTTGTCACTAATAAAATCTGCACCTGAAGTTTATTTTGACAGTCAACTGTCATGAAGGTTGGGAATCTACAATGCTTTTTGCAAGTCTATGTGATGGGCTTTGTATTGGGTGATGACAGTGCTACGTTGGGTCATGGGTGTGTTGAGTGTGTGTATGTGTGTCACCACAGATGGCTAGGCCAAATGGCTTTCTGGACCCCCCAATGACCACCACAGCAGTTAGGAGTACAAAAATATAATCTTTATTATTATTATTAAAATATTCCTATACAAAAAAACAACTAGTAAATCAACCGAATGAGCAAAAGGTATAAGTGTCCTAAATTGCCAAGACAGCAACATGAGTTCAGATATTATCCCACAGTTGGTTCAACCAAACTGACAACCCCTTGTTTGCAAGGTGAACTTCACACCAGCCCACTCCAAATCAAGTTTCAGATCCTCACTGGAATTTACTGTTTCACTACACTCGTAATTCCACTCCACTACAAACTGTGATATTATGGCAGACACTCTGCAGAAATGCAAAGGAGGAGTTACAGCGTTAAGGTTTTGTAAGAAGAGCAACCCCATTGACTATCTTAACCCTCTTAACTCATAACGATCAGGCCCGGTTTTAGCCTGCTATATTAGGGTGGGCTGGTAGAAATAATAGGTGGGCAACTTGGGCGGTAGGTAGCCCAGAGGTTAGAGAAGCAGAATAGTAGTCCGAAGGTTGCCGGTTCGAATCCCTGGCCAGATGGCACAAAAATCTGGCAAAATGACAGCTGGCAACCGGAGGGTTGTCAGAGTCAAGATCAGATGCAAGCTCCTGCCATTGTGCCCTCAGGCCTCTCCAGCTTGTGTTTGTGTATGGGCTGTTTAGATGGGTTAAATGCAGAAGATTAATTTCCCTATGGGGATTAATAAAGTAGTATTCTATTCTATTTTATTCTATTCTAATTTATAAAGAACAATTTGAAACGGAAATTGGGAGGTAGTGAAGCAGCATTTCTAAGTTTGCTGCTACCCTATGATTTGAGTCAGTGGAGGGCAGATTGACTTACCCTAAAATAAAAAAACACCTTCATCCATATTTTAACATAATCAACTCCATAACATTTATTTTCATTGGATGAGCTTAGTTCTCAAATAAAATTAAAACCTAATCAAGTGAGACTTCTCACCATAGCCAATATTTACAAAACTAGAAGGTAGTCTTATTCAAACTCAAACTGAAAAGTGACAAAGAAAACAACTAAATCAACTAACTCAAGCCTATACTCAAACTTCAATGTAACTATATATATATATATATATATATGTATATATATATATATATATATATATATATATATATATATATATATAAAATCCAACAGGGCAAAATCAGAACATTTTATAAAACTTTTTTTTCTCTTTTTTTTCACTTTGTTAGGTACATCCAACAGCAACCTGAAAATACATATTATGTACAGTATATCAGTCATATATCCATTTCTTTATTTCTTTTTTATCTATCTATCTATCTATCTATCTATCTATCTATCTATCTATCTATCTATCTATCTATCTACAACATCAGTCTCCTGTTTCCCTTGGCAAAAATTCTAACAAATTCATCCATGTCTAAGGTATTTGTTATTGATTTCTCATGGGCCAAGATCAGCAAATTCCTCTTTCTTTCATGTAACATGGTGCGACGATAGGGGGTTAGGACTCGTGACAGTGTGGAGAAGGAACTCTCACATGATGCTGAAGACACACCAATTACCAGGGCTGTTACATACAATTTATGCAACTCAGGAAAAGCTTCCTTATACTCCTGCAGGTGTTTACACACAGTGGACAGGTCTGTTTCATTTGGACATTTCTTGACCAACATTGGTTGGTGATCTGGTGAACACAGGTTCTTCAGCGACCCTGGTGAAACCCGACGTGGTGGAAAGTGGGACAACAGTTTTCCCCACCATAGTGAGACTTCAGACAGTCACCGGGGAGCGGGCTCCCATGGTGGGAGAGGCATTGATGACTCTGGGGGTGGGGAAGGAGACGGTTTGCTGCATGGTGTGGGTCGCGGACCTGGAGGACTGTATACTGGGGCTGGATGTTCTTGAGGCATTGGACTGTGTCATTAACACCAGGAGAGGAACTCTCACCTTTCCAGATGGACATGTCATCAAGATGTCTAGGCGACCGGTCCAACCGAGTTGCGCCACGGCCCACACCATTGCGGTGCTAGCAGCCGAGACAACAACCGACATGGCTGCCTGCTGCACCCCCCCCAACGGACCACCCGCACCGCCCCCCACCCCGCCTGCCGCGGGTCTACAACCACACCCCATGCTTCTAGCTGCCGGCTGCACCCCCCCCAACGAACCACCCGCACCGCCCTCCGCCCCACCTGCCGCGGGCCTATACCCACACCCCGTGCCCGCCGCACTGCCTGACAGGGGGGAGAGAGTCGTGGCCGTGAGGGAGGTCTGGTGAAATGCGGACGCACTTTCCTGCCAGCCCTGCATCACCGATGGCTGCCACTACTGTGAGAAAAAGGAAGCCCAGGAGGGTGAGCGGCTGCAACCCGAGGTGAAATGCGCAGCAGCGGGACCCGAGGGGCCGTCAGCGGGCCATGGACTAACAGCTGTGGACGTGGCAGGGTGGAGGCGCAAACAGGAGGAGGACGCTGACATCAGACCGGTGCTCACATGGGCGGCAACGCAGCACTGACCCCCATGGGAGGAGGTTGGCATGTGTTCTTGAGCCACAAAGGGACTCTGGTCAATGTTTGAAGCCTTGCGGCTGTGTGACGGGGTGCTACAGAGGGGGTGGAAGGAACCAGCTACGGGAGAGACACGGTGGCAGGTGGTGGTGCCAAGGGCCCTGCGGGAGATGGTGCTCCAGGCGGTGCACGGAGCTCCAGGATCCAGTCACTTTGGGGTCAGCAAAACACTCCGCCGCCTCCGTCAGGGATTTTACTGGGGCCAGCATAGGCGGGATGTGGAAGACTATTGCCGACGCTGCGACAGCTGCACGGCAGATAAGGGCCCCACAGACAGATCTCATGCCCAGCTCCAGCAGTTTCCAGTGGGGTGTCCTATGGAGAGAGTGGGGATCGATGTCCTCGGTCCGTTCCCTCGCACAAAGAGAGGTAACCGCTACATCCTCACTGCAATGGACTATTTCACTAAATGGCCTGAGGCATACTGCCTGCCGGACCAAGAGGCAGAGACCATAGTGGACGGACTGGTGGAAGGAATGTTCAGCAGATTTGGGGCGCCCAAAGTCATTCACACTGACCAGGGCAGGAACTTTGAGTCCCGTGTGTTTGCGGCCATGTGTGAAAAACTGGGCTCCCACAAGACCCGCACCACACCCCTCCACCCTCAGAGCGATGGACTGGTCAAGAGATTTAACCACACACTGGCACAACAGCTGGCCATAGTGACGGCTAAACACCAACGGGACTGGGATACTCATGTCTCCCTTGTGCTAATGGCGTACCGGTCTGCTGCACAGGACTCCACCTCCTGCTCCCCGGGCCTTCTCATGCTGGGCAGGGAGATCCGGACTCCGGCTGAGATGATGGTGGGCAAACCGACCGACGCCCCTGTGGATCCTCCGGGACCCGAATATGCCAGGAAGCTGCAGGACCGCTTAGAGTCTGCTCACAGGTTCGCCAGAGACCAGCTACGGAGTGTGGGGGCAAAACAGAAGAGGAACTACGACGTGCATGCCAGAGGACGGCATTTCGCGGCTGAGGAGTTGGTCTGGGTGTAGATGCCCGAAGCTGGACAGCAAATGGGTGGGACCTTGCAGGATCCTGGAGAGACTGGGTGAGGTCGTGTATAGGGTCCAGTTGCCACCAAGAGGAAGGAAAGTCGCCCTGCATCGAGATAGGCTGGCCCCCTACCGGGGGACGGCCACCCCACCGGGACCAGGGTGTGGGACACGAGGAACCCCGGACACTGCTCTGACCCCCCCCTAATGACTCGAACACCCCTCCCAACCCCCCCCGAACTGGGCTTTTGCCCCTTTACCCTGTGCCTGCCCCGGGCCCCGCCCCAGCCCTCTCCCCCCCTGGCCACCTGAGAGACTTTGTTTGCCCCCTCGGGGGCGAGGGACTTTGAGAAGGGGGGGTAGTGTAACGGACTGAGTTCATGTTAGTGTTTAACTGTTACGAGTGTCACTGTTAAGAAACGTAGTTCAGTTCAGATAGAGTGACTGTTGAGTTGAAGTACTGATATTTCCAAGTGTCAGTGAATTTGTCAGCTTAGACGCTGTGAAGCCTGTCTGTCATGTCAGCTACCTATGGAGATAGCGCACCTGTGAGTGACTGAGATTAGGGGGGGAGGGTTGGTTTTAGTCTGCGAGTAGGAAGCAGAAGTTAGCCTTTTTGCGGGAGACTAAGTGGAGGCTAGTTCAGAGCGGCAGGTTTCTTTATTGTTTTGGCGTTGGCTACGGCCCACAGTAGCCTGTGTTATTGTCTACAATAAAGTCGCAGCGAAACCAGCTAACGTCTCATCGTCTGCTTATTGAGGGACGTTACAGTACTTATCAGGCGCCATCCTCTTGATGTCCTTCCCCGCTCGGCAAGTAAACGGGCGCGGAATGGGCAGATCAGCGCAGGCCCGGTTGCCTGCAGCGGCGGTCCCGGGAACAGCAAGTGACACAGGCAGATAAAACTCGGCAGCGGCCTGGCGGACAGCAGGTGGCGCAGGCAGATCAGGAGACTCACAATGGTAGCAGGAGCGGTAGCAGTAGCAGGCTGGGAAGACACAGAGCAGGCAAACAGTAAGGACACGCATCCGCATAAACACACGCAACGACACTCACACCATCTGAGTAGGAATCGACCGTCCCTGTTACGCAGAATGGCGAGCGTTGAGTGTGGTCGCCCCGCTTCTGATCCCACGGCTGTCTGGTCCCCCGAGTTCCCCGATAATCTGGTAGCATCTCCTTTTATAGTCGCCACCCCTCTTCTGGGTCAGAGGGAGGGTCACCTAGGAGTCAAGTTTAAACAGAAACAGCGCACCCAATGGACACAATATACACCATATTCTAGCTCTGGCTGAAATAGTCCGTTCCCAAAACCCAGGAGAAAACCCATAGTCTGATAAATCACGTCGCCTCCATCCGCGACATGTGTGCGAGTTGTTTTCTCTCAAGGTCAGGGCCGGACTGGGAAAATCATTCAGGCAGGGAAATATAGCGCAAAATATAGCCCCAGTCAGGCCACTTTTTAAGCGGGGGGTCTGGGGGTCCCCCACCAGGAAAATTTTAGTTACAAAGACTTCATTTCCTGCATTCTGGTGAATTTTAGTGCATGTGAATCACAAACTAATGAGCCAACAACTGCTTAGTACAATGTACTGTTATGACCCTCAAATAAAACCAAAGGTACATATCATTAAGGAGGGAGACGACACAAGGACTAACGTTTAACCAATATTTATTAAATAATAAATAACTAAATAAATAACTAATGTACTTACAAAATAGAAAATGAGGTGTGGGCATCAGTTCATCAGTGGTGGGTGCAGGGTGTTGAATGAAGTGTACGGGTGTCAAACTAGAGTAAGTGTGTGAGATGTAAAAAAACTAAAACAAATTAACATATATACAACAACTTAGCTGGAGGTACTGCAGGAGTCAGGAGGGATGGACAGCTGCTGGGTGAAGGTGGGCTTAGACAGACCCTCACTGCCCTGATTGCCAGCCTGCAGAGGTGGGCAACTCTTTCTTCCACCGTCCATCTTCAAGCGCCGGTTATGCTTGAGTACAGCCAAAATTACAACAGCTTTTAGCCTTCCGTGCCTGGCTGGCTGCCTCGTTTCTATTGGCCACGCGGGTATTTGTCACAGCGCGCAGCGTTCACAACACTTCCAAACGAGGTGGGGGGGAGAGGTGACCGCGCCCACTTAGGAGACTGGAAGTGTATACCATTTCATACCATTGGTGCAGCTTGTAATGCGTCATGTTGTGTATAGAGCATCTTTGCTATCGCGCCGCCACAACTATTGTAGAAGCACTGGCCTGGCCTGGCCTGTTCAGTGTTCAGTGGCCTGACTGCGGGCAGTGGCCTGACTGCGGGCAAAAAAAAAAAAAATATATATATATATATATTTTTTTTTAATCTGCTTGTCTAACAAATACATCTCTTTCCTCAGAAAGATGAGCATCTGTGTGTGTGTGTGTGTGTGTGTGCCTGAGTGTGTGCACTGGGCATTGGTGCTAGCCAAGTTGGAGTGTTTGCTCAGGGAGTGGATGGTGCCACTTTGTGCAAGGGTGTGCGGGTGTGTATGTCTCACACCTAAGAGATCATTCGTGTTCGCTCGCAGTGTTCTGTTTAAGCAGTGTAGCAGTCTGTGTTTGTCTAACAAATACATCTCTTTCCTCAGAAAGATGAGCATCTGTGTGTGTGTGTGCCTGAGTGTGTGCACTGGGCGTTGGTGCTGGCCAAGTTGGAGTGTTTGCTCAGGGAGTGGATGGTGCCACTTTGTGCAAGGGTGTGCGGATGTGTGTGTGTACGTTTCATACCTAAGAGATCATTCGTGTTCGCTCGCAGTGTTCTGTTTAAGCGGTGTAGCAGTCTGTGTTTGTCTAACAAATGCATCTCTTTCCTCAGAAAGATGAGCATCTGTGTGTGTGTGTGTGTGTGTGTCCGTATGTGTCTGTGTTAGTCTGCAGTTCTCTGATACCTTAAGAGCCACATGTTTGTATAGTGACTCTGCTGGTTTCAACATGCCTTGAAAAGTCTCTCTGACACAGACACAAAGGCATACACACATTTTAACTTCAGCTGGCACAAAGAACACTATTGTCATCTTGTGTGTGTGTGTGTGTGTGTGTGTGTGTGTGTGTGTGTGTGCGTGCGTGTGTGTATCTGTTACAGGATCCAAAGGGTAAGTTATCTTGCATATTTCTGTCTAATTTTCCTGAGAAGATTCCTTGGCAAGATAAGTATCAAATTTACATACAAGCTAAGGTATGTGCGTGAATGCGCCCGTGTGTGTGTGTGTGTGTGCCCAGGAGATTGATGGAGAAACAAGGTCAGGCGGTCCTGTTTGAGTTTTAACCCAGTAAACATTTTCCTGTCCGGTCCAGTGATCTGAACCCGCTCAGCTCATGTTGGATTCCACATGTTGCCACTTCTCACAGTTTCAGCCTCATTTCTTTCACAGCCTCTTCATTCAGCTCTTAGAGGTGAACGAAGTAAAGAGAGCACAACATGCTGAGGGAAGACTGGAAGGCTATCTATCACATTGGATTGATTGAATCCCCCCACTCCCCCTTCTGCCGTTATCCCCTCTCTTTCTCACATCTTACTAATGATGCTAACAACAGTTTTGTACATCATGTTTATATGCTGTAATTTTTAATATATATTTCACTAACAAAGACCATGCCACTATGAGATGTATTAAGATGGTTTATTGAGGGAAAGAGGGGTCGAGAATGGAGGGATGAAACAAGGGTCGAGGGTGGAGGGATGAATCGGGTCGAGATAAAGGGGTCGAGATGAAGGGATGAATCGAGGGGGTCGAATGAGTTGGGGTCGATGGTTAGCTCGAGGAACCAGGGAATTGAGACTCAGGGTGGGGGCACTGTCTCGCTGATGGGGAGTCTTCTTGACTCCATCATATCCCCCAAAGAGAGCTTCATATGCAGAGATGAGCGTGAGCTTTTTGAACGTCACTGAGATTGCTGCGAATGTAGCTGTGGTAGGCTTGGGATGACCAATGGCTGAGAATTTTGATCGTATGGTCAGGAATTCCTTGCCTAGAAGCAGTGGAAGCAGCTCCGATACGAAATGAGTGGCCGGAGTATAGTTCAGGGGATATTCCTGACAGGACTCGGCGGAGATGTTGGTGGAACCAGAAGCGTGTTGCGATCCCTCCGGACTCCGTGATGAAAAGAGGATCTCGGGGTGAAGCGTGGCGAGCTAGTCTGGAATTTATGTAGTTGTATAAAGGTTCGAATGGGCTTAAGTATGAATCTAGGCGAAACAGGATGATGGGATGTGACACGCCAAGTTGGTCGGTCTTGCTAAATTTGAGGTTGAAGACAAGGGAGTTGGGAGTGTGGACAGAGAGATCAGAAAGACTCGTATGGCGAGACGGATCGTAGATGGAGGTGGTGGAGGTGAATTCTGAACATCGCAGAAATCCAAAGAAGGCCAGGAGGAACATGGATTTGAGGGTGGCGTCGATGAAGGGGGATAAGTATCATGTGCGAAGGGTTTGGATGCAACGTGTGAGGAGGTCTGAAGTGAGGGGTAACCGTTTCGATGGGAGTTGCGGCTCGGCCTTTCGAAGACCTTTAATTAGCATGCTGATGTGGGAATGAGAGACAGAAGGGCATGGGGCACCGGTGAGTAATTTCACGAAGAAGTTGATGCTACTGATGTAGATGTGGATGGTTGAAGTTCTGACATGGAGGGTTGAATGGGCATAGGTGATGAAATTGGTTAAGGTTAAAACATCTAAGGAAGGAAATGGCAGATTGTGGCATGTGTGAAAGGCCTTGAAGCAATTCCATCCTGAAAGATATGATGACAGTGTTCGGGGAGCAAGGCTATTGAGGATGGCTTCTTGGGATGCTGAGGCCAGGTGTTGGAGCTGCGGGGTTAGTTGAAGATGGTGGCTGAAAACGGTGGAACTGGAGTGGGATGGGAGTCGGAGTCTGGCGCCAAGAGTTTGAATTTCTGGAATGAAAAGCGAGACAGGGAGTCAGCGATGGTGTTCTTGTAAGCGGGAATGTGATTGGCGCGGATGATGAATTGGTGCTGAGCTGAGACCAGAGTAAGCTTGCGCATGAACTGCATGATGTCCAGTGAGTGAGACCGCCCTTTATTAATTATGTCGACGACTGCGGTGTTGTCTGTATGCATTAGAATGGCCTTCTTGGACCACTCGTGCCCCCAAAGGAGTGCTGCTACCACGATGGGGTACAGCTCGTGAAGAGCGGAGGAAGGAGAGAGGGAAGAAAATTCAGGCGGCCATTTGGACGAGAACCACCTCCCTCCGTAATAGCCGCCGAATCCGATAGAGGGAGCTGCATCGGTGTACAGCTGGATGTCCTCGGGCTGGGTGATGTGGTCTTTGTAAAAGAGCAGAGCGAGTAGCTGGCGTTTGGTGCATGTGTGAGCGAGGAGGTAGTTCGAAAGAAATAGGGAGATGCGGTGTATTTTCTCAACGGGCAGTGAGGCTTGGAAAGAGACGGAGTCCAGTGTGATGCCGAGGAATTCGAGTGAAGTGCTGGGTCCTTCTGTTTTCTCTGAGGAGAGAGGGATGCCGAGTTTGGAGAAAGCAGATGTCAGAGTCGTGAGACCGTATGATGGGGGTGAGGATGGTGGTGTAACGATAAGGAAGTCGTCTAGCAGGTGGACGACATATGGGAGTTTATGGTTGTTGGTGAGGATCCAGCAGAGTGCTTCGGAGAGGGAGTCAAATATTTTGGGGCTGCTCTTGCACCCGAAGGTAAGACGGACAGAGAAATAATAAGCACCCTTCCAGAGGACGCCGAAAAAACGGCAGTAGTCTGGGTGTATAGGGAGGACTTTGAAGGCACTGGTGATGTCTGCTTTGGCCAACCAAGCGCCTTGGCCTGCAAGACGGATGAGTGAAATGGCATGATATAAAGGTTGTGTACTGCATGGAAAAATCTGGACTGGGGATGAGACTGTTGATGCTGGGAATGGAGGAACCATGGGGGGATGAAAGATCGATGATAAGCCTCTTCTTGCCAGAGTATTTTCTGGTGGCAATGCCGATTGGACTGATTCTGTGTAGTGGAAAAGGAGGGCTGTTAAATGGGCCAATCATGAAACCATCCTTTACCTCTTTGGCTAGGAGTTTATCGACGGTGTCAGGCTCCGCGAGGGCTGACTGAAGATTGTGACATGTATATGAGGAATCTGGGATGACCTGGATACCTGGGTGGAAGCCATGTGTGAAGCCGTGGATGAGGAAGTAAAGGATAGGTTAGTCGGAAGTAGGGGTGTTGGGTTGGTGGGACCGCTATGGCTTGCCGCTGTTGGGGCACTCTGGTTAGTAGAGCATACTGGGATGGAGGAGGAAGAGGGGGCCAAAGGAGCCAAGGAAGCTGTACTGGCACTGGCTGAAGGAAGGGAAGATGAAGGGATGCTGGGTTGAAGGGATGCATGTGCAAGGGTGTTTTGTGCAGCCTGCGGACACAGGGATGACAGAAAAGAAGAAAAGAGACGAGACGGATCGGAAACAAAGGGAGCAGGCACAGGGGGAGATACGACCTGGCCCTCACGACTGAGGGCTGGAGTGGCTGGATGCGGCCCTGCTGCGTTAGGCGGCGTGATGACGTCATCGGGGTTAGTCCCGATGGCGGCGACATTGGTTTGAGTACCCGGAAGCACGGGAGTGTTTGTTGATGTCGTCGCCGGAGGAGCATTAGTGCGGAGAGAATTTGTGTAAAGCTGAAAAAGCTTTGCTTTGTTGTCGTTGCAGTAGAAGGAGATTTTCTTTTCTTTGAGGACGCGCTGCAAGCGGACGACTGTCCAGTTGGATATGTCGGTGGCGCGACGACACACAGTGTGTGTTTGGGGTGAATCCGGAGTTGTTTGTTGGCGTCGCCTGGGAATAGATCGCCTTGATCTTGAACGGTTGGAGAGATGATGAGTGGAAGAGGGGATGTCTCCCCTCGAACGACGACGGCGACTTCTACCTCTGTCGGAACGCGGAGGTGAGGGGGGAATCTCGTTGGAACTGCTGGATGGAGAGTAATGGACGATTGGCTGTTGAGGAACCTGGATCACCGAGCGTAACTGGGATGGCTGAGAACTTTGAACCGGCGCTTGAGGCTCATCAATGGACAGGGGAGACTCCAAGACCGCGGATCTTGGTGGATCTTGGTCGAACAGGTCGCTGTCCGAGATGAAAAGCTGGAGCTCGTGATCCATGGCGAGATCAGGTAAGGGATCGATTAAGTATAAGTTTTATCAAAGCTCGGTCTGTCTGAGAACGTACGCAAAATGAGAGAACTGAGACATACGAGAGAGAGAAAAGGTCATGGTTAGGCGCGTTTAAATAGGGTGGAGCAGGAAATTGAATGTGTGCTTGAGGCGTGGTCTTGTTCCCAAACTTTAGTTATAATAATAATAACTTCATTAATAGTCTCATATTTTCTCTTTTGTTATACAGCGGCTTCAGATAGTATTCACCCGTTTTTTTACCCGGTATGACAGTTGGGGGCGCTTCCGCTCAAAGCCTGAGAAGACGACTCTGGGAAAAGCCAACTGTTGTCCCGTTGTCTTCATTTTCTCTTGTGTTACCTGTTTCTCTCAGGTTAGTAATGTGTAAACAACTCATATCTACCTCTTAAAGTTTGAACTTTAATTAATGTAGATCGGTATAAGAATGTACAGCATTCCTGTCGAGTTTAAGACGTTTTATTGACAATGTGCCGCGGCAAGGAAGGGTGTCGCCAAAATGGCGACTAGTCATTACTATTATCAGTTGATTTACCAGTGCGCTCCTGAATGTTTTATTGTCATACATGCTTATCCTGTTCTCAAGAATATTCATATGTAATGACACTTGAATGAGTTTATAATTTGGGAAAGTTAGAAAGTTATGTTGAAATTACATTTATTAATACAGATGTAGCGTATGTTGCTAATGTTTAAATTTACTTACCTGAAGACAATGTTGGTCTGCTGCTAATGTTTTAATTTACTTACCATAGGTTAATGTTAGCATGATCTCTACTGCAATGGTCTATTTTATTAATTTGCACTATTTTTGGAATAGAATTTAATATGTCTGTGTTACACAGAGCTTGATGTGAGAAAGAAAACTACATTTAAGTATAACTTACATGCATGGAAAGTAAGAAATGTGATGACAAGGTTAGTGAGACTGAACATGCTGTAAAGAAATTTATATATATTTTTATTATTATTGAAATGAATACAATGTCACAGAGTTAATTACTTGTCAAATGAGACAAATACCAGTAAAATAAGCTAAACAAAAGAACTATTTGCAGAAATTAATAATGCTAGGTATGTTGAGATGTTAAATAAAAAAAGCCTGAGAAGACGACTCTGGGAAAAGCCAACTGTTGTCCCGTTATGTCCTGTTGTCACATAATTTGTTACCCTGGCCCCAATCCTGGGGCCTGTAACACAAACAAGTTGATGCAACTGATGTTCTGCATGCAGAGATTATAGCTATTGCTAGTTTCCAACTCCTGTCCCTAGTTAGGCTTATATTAAGAGAAAAAAAGAAGATAGTGCATAGTGTTGACCAATCAGAGCATTCATTAAAGCTGGGGTAGGCAACTTTGGAGAAAAGGGCAAGACAGAGGTAGAATTTGAACATACACAGTCACTCTCTCCCTCTCTGCTCCCTCCCTCTGCCCCATAACGCCTCCCCCCAAAGGAGCCTCATGCGCGTTCATGATTTCGCCTGTCAACTGTACTGAGCTACTGATCGCTGTGTGATTCCCAGGTAAGAAGAAACGCTGGTAATAAAAAAAAAAAAACATTGAGCATTTACATGTTACTCACAGATATATGCCACGCTATACTGTATATTATCACAGAAATTAGTGTAATTGTGCTTGGTAAGCTAAAGACGTTTGAGAAATGAATGAATTTTCCTCGTAGGCGGTATATCAGCCAAGTAGGTTAGTGAGCTAGCTAGATTACGATAGCATTACCTATATAAACAATGAAACTAGCCGTAAACATTTCCAAAGCTAGATAGCCACGAATATCATAAAGTAACAACTTTTCTCAATCATTAGAGCTTCCAAGAAGAGAGCATTGGCTCGATGACTACACTCTAGTGCCAAGTACATCAGGTGGTCATACTGGACGGACCAGGGGACGGGGAAGAGGGCGAAGTAGCGGAGGTCCTGCTAGAGGTAGGCAGTCAACCAACAGCGTGAGCTGTGCCTATCACAGGACCCAAGCCTCATATCTTCCTTGTCTGCTCCTCTGCCAGGCCCTCGTGTCCCACAACAACCTGGTTGGTGCGTCTGCGGGAGATGCCCACAGATCTGGAGAAGACGTGCTGTGGCCAACAACCGGACTCTTGTGTCTCCATGCTACCACAAATAGATGCTTACATGTTGCGCCTCGCCAGGAGGATATGGGATGACATCCGGGCAGTTGTTCACCTTCCTAACCCAGGGGAAGACAACAATTTCGATATGCAGCCTATAGACAATTTGTTGTGTGGCAGTATGGAACACTTAAACATAGACACAGGCTTGTGATTATCAGTTGCTGCGTCTGGAGAATCCGTGATAAGTATCCTGATCCACATGGATAATATATAGGTTTTGTTTACAGTTGGGTGTAATTACAATAATTGCTGTTCTGCACTACTACTATGCAAGATCACTGTACTGCAATTTGGTTTATACAATATCATTTCACTGCAATTAGGATTGTGCAATAATTGCTTTCTTACTGCATTTGCACATTTTATTGACATTTTTTTGTATTTGTTTCATGTTTGGTTTTACTTGTAATAAATGAGGACATTTACAGTTGTGGCCAAAAACATAGGCACCCTTGCAATTACTTCAAATATCTCACAATTTTATCTGAAAAATCTTGAAACTGATAAAAAAAAATGGTTCAAGCATTATTTTAATTTCATGGTCAATATTACAAATCTCTTGTTTTTGAATTAGAACTTAATACATCCTTGTAAATCCAAAAATGAATAAAAATGGCACTGACAAAATTACTGACACCCTAGACTTAATATTTGGTAGCACAGCCTTTGTTCAAAATAACTTCGGTCAAGCGCTTCCTATAACCATGTATTAGCTTCTGGCAACTCTCTACTGGCAATTTGGCCCACTCTTCTTGTGCAAACTGCTCCAGTTCTCGCACATTGGAAGGGTTCCTTCTCCCAACAGCTACTTTCAGATCTCTCCACAGGTTTTCAATGGGATTTAGATCTGGACTCATTGCTGGCCACTCCAGGACAGTCCAGTGTTTTTTCTTGATCCAGTCCTTGGTGCTTTTTGAAGTGTGTTTTGGGTCATTGTCATGCTGGAAAACCCATGACCTTCGACGAAGACTCAACTCTCTGACACTTCTTTCAACATTGCGCTGCAAAATGCCCTGATAATCTCCTGATTTCATGATGCCAGGCACACATGCAAGGCACCCAGTACCAGAAGCAGCAAAGCAACCCCAAAACATCAGTGAACCACCTCCATGTTTGACTGTGGGGAAGGTGTTCTTTTCTTTGAACGCTTCACCTGGTTTTCTGTAAACAGAGGTGACGTGCTCTACCAAAAAGTTCTACTTTGGTCTCATCTATCCACAGAACATTCTCCCAGAAGGACTTTGGCTTGTCCAGGTGTGTTCTGGCAAAATCCAGTCTAGCTTTCTTGTGTCTCTCTTTCAGAAATGGGGTCCTTCTGGGCCTCCTACCATATAGCCCTCTTTCATTGAGTTGGCGACGGATGGTGCGGGTTGAAACCACTGTACCCTGTGCCTGAAGGTCAGCTTGAATGTGTTTGGCAGTTAATCGAGGTTCTTTCTCCACCATTCTAGAAATCCTCCTCTGTGATCTTCGATCAAGTTTTCTTTTGCGGCCACGTCCTGGGAGGTTGGCTACAGTTCCATGGGCCTTAAACTTTCTGATTACATTGCACACTGTGGATACAGGAACTCCCAAGTCTCTGGAGATGGACTTGTAGCCTTGAGATTGTTTGTGCTTGGTTATAATTTTGTGTCTGACCTGCTCAGACAATTCTCTGGTCTTCTTTCTTTTATCCACGCTCATTGTTGTACAAAGAGTGACACAACACAGCAGTATGAGCTCTTTTCTATATTCAAGTGGTTAAATTAGTGTTTTTTATATTGTAGGCATCTGCAAGTCACCACAGGTGAGTTCAATTCCACAGTAAATGAGAATCACCTGACTGAAATCAGATGATTTCTAACACTTTCTAAAAGGTGCCGGTAATATTGTCCAGGCCATTTTAGGATTTCTGAGGAAAAACCTAAGATTTAATTTTTTTTTTCCAGTTTTTCTGTTTTGCTCCAATACAAAGCAAAGAAATAAACATGTAGACACCAAAATATTTGGTCTTTCAACTTATTTATAAAAGAACAGGAGAGTTATTTGAAATAATTGCAAGGGTGCCTATATTTTTGGCCACAACTGTATATCTGCCTTTCATTTACAATCACAGCATAAACCACACACAATACCACAATACTGATTTCGGTAAATCTAATTATGCATGAAAGATGACATTTCAGGACATGTGGTAGGGTCTTATTTTATTCCAAAATAACACTATATAGAAAACAGAAATTTGGGAGATTTTCTTAAAAAAAAACAATGAATTTGTCATACTAAAAAAATGAAATTCTCAAACAGTAAAATTTACAGTGCCAGGTAAGACTGAATAATGGATTTTACATGAATTTGAGTGTGCAAAGATAGAGGACACAAGGTGCGGCCTCCAAAGCTGGGTTCGTGTTCAGTAGGGGTCAGGTAGGACTGGCTATGCAGATGGCCTCCATCTTGTGCAGTAACAATCTTGTACGGTGGTGGACCTTGCCCTTTTGAAAGAATATCACAATTACATATCTGACAGCAGCATTTCACTGAGAAATATGGTATGTACATTGGTATGTACATTGCTGTTACAAATTGAAAAAGTAAGATTATTGCATATCATATCATCATGTCATACCTAGCCCTCTGCTGACTTGTGTCTGTAACAGATCCTGGGTGGTTACAGGTGGGACACTCGACAGAAAACCGAGTTGCTGAGGCTCTGGAGATCTGGGATGTACCGGTAGTCCTTCTCAACCTTCAAGGTGTACAAACTCCACTTTCTGGACTTTTCATTGAACAGCTTGCAGTACCTGACATCGGAGGATGGACGTGATATTGTGTTAAAAATGCTCTCCAATCCACATATCCTACAAGAGAACATAAGTGTCATTTTTCGTGTAATCGTTCAAGTACATAATGAATGAAAGCTGCTTTATTGTCAAAAAGATATTGTTGCAAGTCTACTGACATCTGCTTTAAATTCTCAAAAAAATATATATAAATTAAAAAAAATATATAATCCACTAACAGACAAGTAGTGAAGATACACAAATAAAAGAAATGGTCAGTAACACTGCTTTCTAGTCCTCAATTTGAAGATTGTATAGTGAAACATCACTTGTACTGAAGTAGGACTGCAAACATAGAAATTCAACACAATACATACAAAGAACTGATCATAGTTCCCTGCCATCTAAAAACAACATGAGGTTGCAGTACCATGAATCATGTGACCAGCACCAGTGTAAATACAGTGCTTTGTGTCAAGTATTACCTAGAGTAGTATAATAATATGATCTATTGGCTTTGACAGTAATCTGAATGAAAGTATGGAACTTACTGTATGCATTTTCTTTCCCGAGTTCTTTGACCCATGCCAGATGTCTAAGGTGTGTAGAACTCCACAGTCCTTGTACTTCCCCCTGCCTGGGTCTGCATGGAAGGAGGACAAAAAGACATCTATGTAAGCTGAAGACTATATAAACTGTGACAAAGATCTATCATAAAGACATGTCAAGTGTGCCAACATAGGTATCCTAAACCTGAGATACTCTGATAGTCTGGACTCTACAAACACAGCACACATAGCACTGAGTGCCTGGGTGTATACTGGGTCAAAAATGTGAAACGTGGCAAATGCATTTGCCTTTTTGATCTCTGAAATGTGAACTTACAGTATTCACAGAAACCCCGTAACAATCAAAAGCATGACTAAAATTGTTACTGTGTTAAAAAAAATAATGGTATGACATATTGCAAATCAAATTACAGAAAAAGTACATATCAGTACAAACATGGGCACTAACACATGTAAGCATAGTTTCCAAAGCTATGTGTAACCAGGTGGTAAAATAATAATATCTATGGGAAATAAAATCCATGTGGATGAAGTTCTTACTTTGGACAGCAGGGGGCGTGGGTTCACCATTTCCTGGAGCGGTATGCCTGCTGAGTGGTCAGGGAACGCTGGGAAAATACAGGAAGTATAATGCGCTACTTTTCGCTGGGGATGGCCACTGGTTCCAACGGTGAGAACATTTATCAAGCATCTTATGTGGTTTTGAGGTTGTTTTGCACAATTCTGTAGAATAGTGGTTTAATGTCGTTTGATGCACTTATAAAAGACCACATTTTGTGCGATTGTTTTGGTAGGATTTCAGATGGTTGTGGACTGAAAACCTCACACATGCGAGCAGTTTGCTATCTGTGAATTCGGTATGAAACAGTTTGATAATTATTTCTGTTTTTGCTGTTTTGTATTTTTGTTTGTCAAATGTGTAAAGCAGAATGAATGTTGCTTTCTCTGTGAACTGAAATGGCTGTTAAATTTGATATATTAGCACAGATATTTTAGAGAATTTACAGGGCAGTGTGGTGAATATGTTTCTGTGTTCTTCCGTTTATAGAGGTGCCACTGCCGTTGTTCTGGCTTTCTATGTTCCTTTTCAATGAAGCCAGTCAGACGCCATACGAGACTTCCAACACGCACATCTAGGTTATCTTCTTACCGTGAGATGAATTTGCTTGTAGGTCTCGTTGTACAGATGAGGTGAATGAATGTTTGAATATGTGTATATCTATGGCGGCCTTACGTCAAGTTCAAATCAAAGTAGCTTAACGTAGGTTAAAGAAAGTTATTCACATGAGTTCAAAGTATCAAAACAACAAACGGCGATAAAAGATAATCAACAAACTTAGGAGCGTGCGGTTGAAAAACTGTTTCTCTGCGGCGTCTCTTTCCTTTGTCGCACACCTGGTTCAATTAACCTCTTGCCGCACGTATGCTACGTCATTGGCTGGTATCAGTCTCAGCCAGTCAACTACAGCCAAAAATATGCTCATTAAATAAAATGGCTCCAACAGCCGTATTTGTGCCAAGTTGTCACCATTTCTGTGACGTGTTATCTGTACTGGAATAAGTACTGAGTTTCTTTTTTTTTGTTTATTATTTTTTGCTAAATGTTTCTTTTGTAAATTTGAAAGCCTGGTCTTCAGTGGAAGCCAATATTTCTTATAAGCTACTCTCCATAATTGGGGAAAACTAACAGAAAAGGAAATAAAGTCCCCACAAAATAGCATTTGAAGTTGTGTGTTCAATTTATCCCGGCTTCATATGTAAGAAGCCATGCAATGCAGTGGTAAGGCTAGCAAAGCTTAGCCTGCCAGCAAGTTATGCTCACCTGTCAGAGAGACTCTGAAGGGATAGTGGAAGCAGGAGGCGCAGGCATGGTCTGCAATCCAGGTTTCCGGGGAGTGGATGTTATTAGGCGATCAGCGATCTTTCTCGTAACTGCAAAAAACACGTAGCTCGTTAAAAAAAAAACCCTCTAAAGCATCGTAACGGCAGTTGTGTTACTGTAACTTAAATTGGTTTCCTTGAAATTACAACTGTGCTAGTGAGCTAGATCCAAGGGCGTCACTTTGTGTTGAAAAGTGGTGGGGACATAAGGGCTCAGATGAAAAAACATTTTTTAAATGGTCTTCAACATATGCGATTTTAGGCAATGTAATGGGGGGATCGGTATGAGGTTAGAGTAGATAATTAAAGCGAGAAAAAAATTGCATAACGGCGCATCAAAAGGGCATAGCCTAGGCTATTACAGAGTCAACAATATGAAAATACTCAGCATAAAACACACAACGTCGACCGCACAAGTATAGTCATCCATATGCATCACATCCACAGCTGCAACACCATGTCAATCGAACAATGCCAATATCACATCTACTGTAGAAAGCACCAGTGCATGTCAGTCAGCCCAGCGATAACAATATCCAATATCACTGCCCTAAAATATGACAAAGTAGAAACAACTGAAGGAATAACATTAACAGAGCTTCAGTTCCAGTCCCTAAAGGTGCAGCTGGCCATGTTCAAGGCCAATTACACCTACAAAACCTGCTCAGAAGTGTCAGAAATCATGAGGAACATGGTACCCGAAGTCCGTGGTCTCTTCAATCAAGTTGAGGCACTTGTGCGTTTGCTGGTCGTCGTCCCTGCCTCATCTGCTGAGGCGGAGAGAAGCTTCAGTGCCTTAAGACGCCTGAAGACCTGGCTTCACTCTTCAATGTCACAAACCTGACTCAACAGCGTGGCTGTTTGTCATGTTCACAGAGAGAGAACGGAAAACTTGGACAAGAAGAAACTGTGTCAAGAATTTGTTAAAGTTACTGATCGGTGCATGCACATTTTTGGGTCATTTTAGAATCAGTAGGCTAGGGGGGATTTTTTTTTTTTTTAGCTTATGTTACTTTTTTTGGGCAATGCGCATTGTTTCTTCTATATTTACATTGCATTGTATGTTTTCTTATTGTGCAAATAAACCTTTCTCAAAGCGTTCTCATATGTTAGTTAACATTTCTTGGTGCAAGCTATTTTTCAGAACATTTTTAACAAATTATGCTTTTAAAAAGTGATGGGGACAAAATCGGCCATTTCAAAAAGTGGTGGGGACATGTCCCCAGCGTCCCCAGTGTAAATGACACCTATGGCTAGATCTACATCGCTACCTATGTTTCTTGTTTTCACTGTTTTCACGTTCTCAATGCTTCTGCATTACATTACAATCGCATTACAACTTCCTGTTGCCAGCTATGGCCTTCACTAAATCGCTCCACAACCTGCCCAAAATTTTTAATTTGTTACATTATGTATCTAGTGCTAGTAACCATTACAAGTTTGTTGTTTTTGTCGGATTGGTTTGTCAATAAGTCGCAAAAAGAAACTTGCCACAGGAAGTTGTATGCACCGGTTTAGCTGTTACTGTGACGACGTGAAAAGGGTCTATTAGATTTGTTGTGTTGTGCGACGCTCTGTTGCTACCGCCTCTTGAAATGCTGGCGTTCTAAACATTGCAGGTCGCTGTTGGGCATTGGTACCTCCACACAGCCGACATTTCAGCACTCCAGCTTCGTTCATTTGTAAACATGCGCCCCACGTGCACCAATGGAGAGTGTCTATTTGCGGCACCCAAGTTTTACAACAGTTTATGTAAATTGGGTAGAAGATATGGTAAATAAATTGATCAAAATTGGCTCGGTATTGTATCTGATACCGATCAATGAAAAATGCCTTTCCCGGATCGGCTCGGGACATCCCTAATTATGTAATGTCATTTTTATTATGTGGCCTGAAAACTAGATGAATGCTGGATAACTTTTCTTGACAGCACCTTAAGATTACTTGCCTGACTTGAGATGGGATCCCACAGTGGCTAACTGCAGACAAGAAGCCATCCAGTACACTTGAGGCCCTGTTGTCAGTGGCAGCATTGAGATACACAATCAGCCAAGAGAATCCGTCAATGCCACCATGGACAATGATTCTCCATCTGCAATATGGAAAAAGTTAATCATTATTACAACTACAAGACAAGATGCATGTTATGCCTCATATTACAGTACAAGGTTATGTTAAACCAGAGTCTGTTGACTCACTATTGCCTTCAACCCAACAAGGAATTTCTCTACACAACAAATTTAGCATGGTGGGTAATTTAGAACTTTTTGGTTCACAAGTATTTCCTACTAAGTTTGACACAACTTTGGTGAAATATATGTACTTATTTACAGGAGAGTGGGCAAGGGAGCATGGAAGGGGAGCACAGCATAGAAAGTTCAGGTGGATTTAATCCTAGGCCAGCATAAATGTATGTGGTTCTAGAGGGTCCCACTACGCCAGGAGTGGGCAATTGTGCCATGGAGGGCTGAGCGGGTTTTCGTTCCAACCAAACACTACAGCAGCTGTTTTCACTGATCAGTTCCTCCTCTCTGGTTGAAGCTTGTTTGCTTATCAGTGAAATCATCAGCTGTATTGTGTAGTTGGAACAAAAACCTGCATATTCTCTGCCCTCCATGACACATGGTTTTGACACCCCTGCACTACACCATTTCTAGGTACTGAGTGCTTTTACGTTAAAATTTCATGATTAATGTACACACTGTAAAAATAAAAGGGAAACACTAACCGGATCAACTTGTGATTTCCGCCTATATGCCATAGACTATTTGGTGCTGGAACATTATATTGATGGCGCCTTGCAGTCTGGATGGACAGCCTATGCATCATGGTTCCTTCTGGATCGATGCGTCTCATTGACTCCTGCAACCTATATCCTAATGGGGTAAAAAAACAATTTAAATTTTTTAATCACTAATAACTGGATTTTCTTCTAAACGGTAGACAGAACTTCAAGTGGCAAATGTATTTAGTGGGGAAATATGCTTGACCTTGCTGTATGGCAAGCTGGCTTACAAAGAATTTATGCCATCAGAGATTGAGACAAGGGTTTGTGTTAAACACGCCATGGGCGTCACCATTCTTTACATATTGGGGTAGGGGGGACACAATTTGGCCAGGGGTCTGTGGGTTGCCTGGCTCCTCCCAGAGATTTCTGCCATTTCAGACTGTTTCCTTCTACTTCTGATCCAAGAAAAGGTGATTTTATTAATCCTAAAGCCAGAGCTCCAGATTGTAACCATTTAACTGTGTTACTTTTTTCTGGTAGTGTGTGTAACTTAGTGTCACTGATGCAGATTTGTTCCTATCAGACAAATCGCGGTCCATTTTGGCTCATTAAGGAACGCTACCTGCCGGTAGCTGACAACAGGTTAGTTGATTTAGCAAATGTTAGCCAGCAGCCTCTCAGCTAGCCTCTGTCTGCTAATGTTGCTTGATAAACTCACTTTAAGAATGATGTGATGAGCTGCGACCCTGCACTGCTCCTGGCCTCCTTCTCCCTCCTCTCTTTTCTTGTTTGACTTCCCGATTTATGTTTTTACCTGACATGAAGCTGTCTGATCCGCGGTCCCGACCCCGACTTCACTTCTGCCCTCAATCAGAATCAGAATCAGCTTTATTGGCCAAGTATGTACACATACAAGGAATTTGACTTCGGTTTTTCGTTGCTCTCAATATACTTATCAGTTTATGAACGCGCAGCAGAGGATCGAACCATTTTTTGGAGGGGGAGGGGGTCATGGATTGGAAAATTAAAACTGCTTTCATCACATATTGCATAATTTGTGGGTTTATTATTTTTTATTCTAAAGTAGGAATGCCTTTGCAGGATCTATAGAATACATGAATTCATACATCCATTCATACATCCCCAATTGTTGTGGGCCCTCTCCAGCTGTGGGCCCCTAGAATTGTCACCACCTTTCACCCCACTAGCGATGGCGCTGCTGGAGGGACACACATGTTGCTGGTTTCAGAGCCGTTCTACCCGAAGGTCCCGGTACCGCCAAGGACCCTAACCGCACCACCATCCGAGCAACACAACTTCCGCTATTTCCGGGGAAACGTAGCAGTCAAACTTCACATTTTACAGTCACAAAAATCTATGTTCTTGTTATTTGTAACATGGCTATATAGAAATAAATAGTATTTTGAAGTAAAATTCCCAGTAAACAGTCAGAAAACACAAAAAGCACAAAAAGCACAACACAAAAAGCACAGAAAACACAAAAAGCACACCATTATAACCAAGATCCAATTATCGATGGGATCTTGGTTATAATGGTGATATTGCCTTTGAAATTTAGATTATATACTAGGTGAGGATGAAAATCTTATTTTTTCCTTTATTGCATCTCCATTTACTCTGGAATGGTAATAGATATAGGTTTACTTACAATGGATTTATATTCCTTAGCTTCTTACCTATCAAAGGAGACCAGAACTATGCATATAGGCCTTATGGTTGAGGAGCTATTCCTGATTCACTTTGGGTATGTCATTTTAGGCGTTTTTTCCAGAATTTTGGCTAGGGTCTAAGTGGTTTAAAAATGTAGTATAATAGATAAAAGAACTTCTTTAAACTTACTTTGAATGCGTATGCCTCTTGATCTGACGTGTCAGAGCATAATTTTGTAGCCAGCATTTGGATGTGTGCGGTGAATATCCAAAACTAAGGCATCCAAATCCTCATCATCAATAGTGGAGTACAGTTCAGAATTCCTGTCATAGAAAAAGTCAGTGGTGTTCTGGTGTTGAAAAAATATATAATGTTACATCCAGTCTGTTGTAAAATTTCACTAGAAAGACGATGACATAACTAAAAAGAACGGTAGGTTTATAAGCCAGAGGGAATACGTTTGTCAGTCAAATCAATAAGTTAGCGACTTACCTTAGCCCATTTTCTGCCAATTGTGCTAGGGGACACTCTATACAGACTAGCAATCTCAGCAGTTGACAGGTTAGCCAGCACACAATTATGGAGAATATCCACAGGAATTTCCAGAGGTGGACATCCAACACCAGTGCTTACTGACACCTCTTCATTGGCATTCTCCATAAGAACCCGATGTTCAATTGCTCTTAAGATATTGACTACATCACTGTCAATCTTGAAGGGCACTCATCCGCCCCAGCATTTCAAGCAGATCTTCAATGTGGCGCAAAATTACATCAGGTGATAAGTTATCACTCTCTATTTGACATAGGCGGAGTTTGAGTTGTATTCTTGGGGGGGCACCAAAAGAAAAACTATTATATCCCTGTCAATTCCCAACTATGCTGCACCACGCCACCATGCCACACACAATGCCAAAATAGATCACTTATAGCCAATAGACCATACACCACAACAAATTACAAAGTAGACAACAACTGATGAACACATCCAAAACCAGGCTTATATAATTCAATACTGTACGACACAAAGTAATAAAGTAGTGGGAAAATAGATCACTTGCCAGTAGAGCAGAGGACAGCACATGAAAAAGTTCTAACCACACTGTGCAGGAGCCTACCTCCAGATACATTCCAACTAAACACACACAAACTTCAAATGAACAGCCGTCTTACCTAACGCAGTAGTAATTGTCTCTGTTTCCGCCCTGCGTAGATGTCAACAATCTTTTCTGGTGACAGTCCTCTAGTCAAATCCGCCTCGATATGAAGGATAGCCGGTGATATATGGATATCCATTTTATGAAAATTCCACAGCTTAGCTAGTAGGCTACTTTGATTTCACCAAATCTAACAACAAATCTAACAAAAAAATAAGTGCCCGCGTATGCAACATAAAAAAAAACACAAAACACTACAAGTCAATTGGCGGTAGGCAAAACTGGAATTGATTAATCTTTTCAAAAGTAGAAGTTGGAAGACTCAATACTGGAGGAGGAGGAGGGAAAATACTGCACACGGTATTCTATCCGTTAATGCGGAAACGCGTAGGGATTGGGAATTCATCTCGCACACTTGTACAACTGTCTAAACTTACAATATTAATGAATAATAATCATTACATTTATACTCTAATATGTATAATAATTATTGTATAATAATGAATGAAGAAACCACTATCACATTCCACCATACTACGCATGCGCGAAACGGGAGCTCCTAAATAAAGTTTTTTTGTTTTTTTTTATGACATTAAAGACATATCTGGATCTCACGCCGCTTTCCGTATGACCTTAAACTTTACGATATTTTGCCTGAATCAAATAACATATATAAGAAAAAAAGATAATGGTCTGAATGAGACACATTCCCAGCTAAAAAAAGAAGCAGTGTAGTCTGCCAGTGAAGACGGAAATAGTCAGAAGTGAGACCCGTCTATCGCTTTGCTTGCTCTCTGACTCAACCATCAGAGCTTTAGCTAAAATGAGATCCCTGTGATGCCTGTCAAAGTGGATGACTATGTTTAGCTAGTGACATGGAGATTTACACTGGTGGTGCATACAGTAACACATTGATATGGTTTACTTTGTGCAGAGGTGCAAATTAAGCTTTATTCAAGGGTTGTTGTAGTGATATATGTCAGCCACTAGGGGGGGCCAAGGCCCCCCCGGCCACCCCGCAATCTCCCCCGCAATCTCCCCCGCAATCCCCCGCAATCTCTCCCCGCAATCTCTCCCCGCAATCTCCACCTATGCTATTTGATCTGCTAAAGTCGTCATTGCATCCCGTAATTCGTGAAGGTATGCCATGTTGGTAGCTATTTAGCATATGCTAACTGCTTTCATTAGCAAGGGAGCTTCCACATACCGTAAAACCTTTTACTGGCCAGGTGTGGTTACACGTTTTGACAAATAAAGGTCGGTCTCAATTAGAAGCCGGTTGCCATTGACGCTGCGAAGCAGTTTATTTTTATTTTTTTACTTGCATTCAAATGTCAGTCACATTTGCTGATCGCCATGGCGGCACAGAGAAAAAAGTACGACCTGAAATTCAAGCTGTCAGTTGTCAAATTTGCTGAACAAAACTCAGGAGAAGCAGCAGCCATTTCTCCGCTGAAAAGTACAACCTCTTGCTGCCATAAACTTTTTTCGGCTTTCATCCTTTCTAAGGTAGGCTACCAGTATTTTTATACGGGGCTCTCTCTCGCTCTCTCTCTCTCTCTCTCACACCACCTAACCTCTTGGATTAAGTCAAGAAACAGCAACACTGTATAATGTTAACTGTCGAGCCGGGGAAATGACCGTCAAGCAACTGTGTTCGTTGGTAGGTGACGTCAGGTCTAGGTCACAGGCCACGGCCAAACTCAAAGCCCCTCCTATATGGGAAGCCACCATGTTCCGCGCTTCGTAACACAGACAGAGCGCACAGGGTGAATCTAACTATAAAGCAAGGAATCTCTGTCTGTCTGTCTGTCTGTCTGTCTGTCTGTGAGTGAGTGTGTGTGTCCTTCGCATATCTCGAGAACCGTTCGTCCGATCTACTTCACACTTAGCGGGTGTATTGCTGGGGACCCAAGGATGTGCAGTGTCAGATTTGGTGCAATTTGGACACGCAACACATTCAATATTAATAAACTTTGAATAAACAAGCGAACAGCGCTCTGTGCAGCAGCGGGGCGAACGGGCACTGCACTAGTGGAGATGCCTTCCCCTGCAAAACTTATTTTATTGCAGTTATACTCTACCCGGTATTTGCGAAACAAAATCACTTAAGTGAAAGTTCTGTCACAAAACTATATTGTTACGTATCCTTGCGCATTTTTAAGTGGTATACGGAAATCCTGGAGCTTTCTTAGTGAGTATACGGCGTATACCTGCGTATCACGTAGACTACACCACTGCTCCCGCCCCATTCAGTTTGATTGACAGATGGCTGAGACGTTATGAAAAGAGACATTGTGAAATAAAAAGAGGAGCAATGAAAAAAGGGAAATAAAAGAAGCACTTTGAAAAATGTAATTCTGAATAATATCATCATGTAATTAAAAATAAAAGCCATTTGAAAAATAAAAAAATGTTTTTATGAAATAAAAACACAATGAAATAGTCATGTAATTATGAAAACAATAATTATTAAATAATATTATTTATTTTTTTCAAATTAAAGACAAAAAACAATCAATTATTAATTTTTTTACTGATTATATTATATATTTCTATATTTATTTATGTAATTATTTATTTCACTGACACATATTTATTTAATTATGACTAATATGGTCCTCCATAATTACCTCCTTGGCGGAGGTAGTAAGGAGCAGAAGTAAGACAGAAATGTGTTGCTTCAGAAGCAAAACAATTATATTACAATGTGCATGAAATGAACATCTTTTATGGATTATGATTGAATTCATTCTTTAAGAAGCCTTTATTGCAATGAATTTTGTTTTATGTCAGTTTATAACCTTATTAATTCATGAAAGACTGTTCTGGCAAAATTCAATTCAAAAATATTTAATTATTTAAAAATTGTGTTGTGTCTTTCAGGGGGAAAATGAATGAGGATGGTCTGAGGAATGAACACGGCCAGCACAGGCATTAATTGTCACTTTTCCTTCCCAATAGATATATTAAAATGGTTAAAGATTGATCAGTCTGCAGAAGTCTTCATATTAGCGAAATAGATAATTTTAAATCATTACCAAACACTTCTTCCATGCACATTCACTTACTTTTCAGATGCAGCACATTGCAACACTGTCAAATGTTTGAATGGATGACAGTTATATTCAGTTAAGATGTTCCATTTTTGAAAACTGATCATTTGACCCTTCCACTTAATGTAATTAACACATATAATGTAATAGTTGTATTGTAGTATGATGTAATGTGATGTAACACAAAGTAATTAGAAAAATGTTATCACCTTAACTTTGATTATTTTCGCGGGAATGCTATCAGGATCACTTCTTTATGAGCTGCAAATTGTTATTACTTTAATGGTTTGTTGCCTTATCTGGACGTTATTACAGCTATTACATTATATGTTATTACTTGGACAGCTGTAATAGGCAATTTATATTTTTCCTTTCACACCATCTTCTATAAAATATAGAATATCTCCATTCATACTTTGTAAATGTATATGAATGGCCAGGGCTTCTACAGTCAACCTGGAACATAGCCTCTGGCCAAATGCATTGATGCAAAAGATAGTTTTTATAGGGTTAGGGTTTTATATAGTTGTCAACTTGTCATCAACTTGGAAATGCTTCCACTTTCAAGACGTTACACCACACATATGTAATTAATCATGTTACATATGTAGCAGCACCGTTTTTGATCTAATGTGTAGCTTCTTGTGTGACTGTCAGTCTTCAGCTCACTGAAGTACGCACAGTATGACAGATCACCGTGTCTGTGGGCTTTCACTGAAAGTCACAGTATAGTTTGCACCATGGCTGGCCACTCCCTAAAGTTGTGTTTGTTGGGCAGTCACTTAGGAAAGGAGGAGGGTTGTGGTGTGACAATATATCATGCCACATTTTCCTTTTCCCTTATTCTTCATCCATCAGAGAACAGGACAGTGTATAGTGAGAAGAAGAGCAAGTACAGAAAGCTCTGGTCTGTCTTTGTCTGTGTATCACATTTGGCCAGGTAAGTCACATGAAATTGTCCCTAAATTAAATTAATGAAATGGTTTTTGACAATCTTGCACAAGAGTGCAGAAAATAGTTTCATTTTGTTGAACAAATGGATGTTAAGCATATATGGCAGTGTTGAAACATCTAAAGCTGGGGTCAGAATGTTGTAACCGATCTTTTGGTCTCCTCAGTCATCATGGCAATTTGGATCATTCTTGTTATCCTTCCCCTGGCCGTTCACCATGTGTCAGGTAAGGCATAAATAACCTACAGCACTTCCATGATACTGTCTGCTCTCCTGCTTGTAATCACTAAAATGATGTGTTTGATACAAATACTAGGGCTGCCCCCGACAAAAGATTTTCCTAGTCGACTAGTAGTCGTTAGTTCAAGCCATTAGTCGACTAGTCGTCGCACGTTTATGATATTAATTTAATTATTTAAAATTTTTTTTTTTTTTGAAAAAACACACCCAAGTCGCGGCTACTCGCGGTCAGAAACACCGGTGAAATACACTCTGGTTCACGGGAAAAAACACACCCACGTTGCGGCTTCTAGCGGTCAGAAACACCGGTGAAATACACTGTGGTTCACCCAAAAAAAACACACAATCGGCGTAGGCTATCAGTTGCTTGCTTTGAGCCCCGCTGCTGCACAGAGCGCTGTCCGTTTGTTTATTCAAAGTTTATTAATATTGAACGTGTCGCGTGTCCAAATTGCACCAAATCCGACACTGCACGTCCTTGGGTCCCCAGCAATACACCCGCCAAGTGCAACCCTGCTCTAATAACTTTTTAACGACAAGGCGCAGCTCCCGAATGGAGTATGAGGTTGTTGTTTTTTTTTTGGTTTTTTTTTCTGCGACTAACTGACCAATGAAAACTTGGTCGACCAAGACTCTCCTCATCGACTAACGTTTGGTCGACTATTAGGGGGCAGCCCTAACAAATACACATCATAAAAGCAGCCTACCTTTAAGACTGAACTGACAAACACTTGTACATGTGGGCAGGGTGGTGATGCTAGAATACCATGAATCAGAATCTGACCTTTTCTGTGCAGGTGCTGCGCCCAGAAGCTGCAAACAACTAAAATATGAATTCAGTGTTAACACAGGTAAAGTGATGTGCACAACACAGTGCAACCTCAGTAATCTCATGTTATTACATTGTTGTTGTTTTTGGGTTTGATCTGGTCAGCTGCATCTTGTTACCAGATATTTCATGCCACAAAATACTGCACACTCCTCTGTGTCTTCACTCCTTTAGATGGGTTGTACTACCTGACCACTGCTCATGGCACGGTCTACCAGACTTTCTGTGACATGACCACTGCAGGCGGTGGCTGGACCCTGGTGGCGAGCGTACATGAGAACAACATGTATGGCAAATGTACACTGGGTGATCGCTGGTCCAGCCAGCAGGGGAACAACATTCATCTGCCAGACGGAGATGGGAACTGGGCCAACAGAGTCATCTTTGGAACGGCAGAAAGTGCCACCTCTGATGACTTCAAGGTACAGTAGATGGCTGACTAAATAATCCTGTGTTTTTCTGATTTCATTTTGGTTAACATAATTCATGATAATAGCATCAATGCTTGAAGTGCAGTTGAAAGAAAAAGTACTCAGGGAAGGTTGCTTCACTTGCTCCATTTCTTTCCCAGAATCCTGGTTACTATGACTTAGCAGCAGAAGATATGTCAGTGTGGCATGTTCCCAACAAAAGCCCACTGGATCACTGGAGAAGCTTAGCCATCTTACGGTACCACACAGCCAGCCGCTTCTTACCCACATATGGGGGGAACCTCTTCACACTCTTTTCAGTAAGATCTACTGTGTATCAATACATTCTCCACTTCTCTACTCCATTCTCACAATGACTCTTAACTGGTACAAAATAGACATTAATGCAAACTTTTGATGTAATTGTTTTGTTGTTAAGATAATAATGAAGTTGTATTCTTAAAAATGCTCCTTTTTTTTCTTTTTTGTAAGATGAAAAACCACAAAAGGAAAGCTTTTTAAAATCCCAAATTATAATGTTAAACCAGGAGTGGTGACTATATGGTGGCTTCATTTCCAGGGGAAGTTGGATAAAGAAGTATTTGGATATTGTCAAGTACATCATATTGTGATTAAAAAAAAGCCCTTGAAGAATCCTTATTTCATTAACACATGTTGACAATGTGACCCACAATCAGATTAACTTTTTTAAAGTTTGCCATGGCAAGCATTTTGTACCTCATCAATACTTGGCCTTAGTTTATATTGTAATGATAACATTGTTGTCACATTTTAAGCTACAGTATTTCTATTCTTTTGAGCAGGCCTGAATGGAGCCAGTAGTACAAGCTTTGTTTTTTGAATATGTGATGGTTTTGTTATCGCTGATTGTCTGTTAATATGATTGTTAAGTTTCATTTATTTTACAGCACTTAGTAATAATGGTAGAAGTGCTACATTTAAACAGTTATTGGCATTATTATTAGTTTAATGCTTGGATGTGTAATTTTTATACAGCTCTCAATGCTTCACTGTGTTTGCTATAGGAAAATAATACTAACATTTCTTTTTTTCAATGTAAAGCGTTACCCAGTGAGATACAATGCAGGGTCTTGCCTCACCAACAATGGACCATCCTTCCCTATCGTATATGATCATGGAAATACGGAGACCACAAAGATGTTTTATGGACCCAATGCAAGAAGTAAGAGAACTTAAAATGATCGTGTTGTGTATAGCAGATATGGGGTGTTCTTCTCTTCAGTTGTGAACTTGGTACAATATTGAGAAAATGTGTACTAATGCACAGTAGTAATGTGCAGGTTTCTGTGGTCATGTGATCTGCCCAGTAAAAGCTCTTTGCATCTAGCTTCAAGCATCTTTATTTAACTTTACACATACAGGCCCTAGACTGAATCTGAAAAGTATTTTTTGTGCTTCTCCTACAGCTCAGTTTACCCCAGGCTACATCACCTTCAGAGCTATCAACACTGAGCGTACTGCCACTGCCATCTGCTCTGGGACCAGACCAACAGGATGCCATATTGAACATGTGAGTCAATTTATGTGCCTACTTTGTTGCAGTAGGTCAGTAATGCCAGAAATTACAACAAAGAAGTATGTCTTTGTGTGCATGCGTGTTTGTGTGTGTGTGTGTGTGTGTGTGTGTGTGTGTGTGTGTGTGTGTGTGTGTGTGTATGTGAGTGTGTACAGGATTAAACTCTACTGAAGTCCTAGAATCCTCACAACTGTAGTATGACTACCAAATTAGGTTAAGGTTAGGCATGTAGGAGTTGAGGGTTAAGGTTACACCAGAACTAATGTAAGACAGAGGAATGTCTTCACAAGTATAACACAAGGCTGTGTATGTGTATGTGTATTTTTATAGTTCTGTATTGGTGGAGGAGGACACTTCCCTGAGGGTGCACCAAGACAATGTGGAGACTTCACTTCCTTTGACTGGGATGGCTATGGGACCAACAGTGGATGGAGTGCATCCAGGCAAATTACTGAGGCAGCTGTGCTGCTCTTCTATCGCTGATGTTCCCTCATGTTGTTTGCATCTCTGAGCTGGGCCCAGCTACTCTGTATGGCCATGCAATATGGCCAGGTTTATATCTGTCTTAGTTTCTAAGTTGGAATGATAATTCCAGACAACACTGATAGCGTCTACAATAGTAATAGTATCATATTAGCATTTTAGCGTGGCACTGTAGAGTGAACTAGTTGTTTAGGCTTACAGTATCAACAATGTATGATTCTTTCCTGTCTATCTTCCTGCAGTTTATTAAACTGTACTGTGGTTGTACTGATTTCATTTTCACTGAAAACTGCTTAAATGACTTTAACTGCAAAGCCAAAACTCACAACAACAACAAAAACCTCAAACAACAATATCTCAGTTTTAGACAAATATATTGATTTTTTGTATTGTGTGTACAGGCTTGTAGGACAACAGGCTTGCAGATGAATAGTTTAGCATGAAGGTGAATTATCTTAAATTGTGAAAACATGTCTAGTAACGTATCGCCCCTACAAAGAAATAGTAGTTCTTTTGTGGTAAATTACCACAAACGTTACGTATGTACCAAAACTCGAGAACCTGAATGCATGGCTCGCTCAACAATGTACTACTTCCTCACTGTTCAGCGAGCCGTTCATTTGGGTTCTCCAGTCTCAGTATAGCTACTGAATACCCATATACTGAATATTCAAACTCGACTTGACATGGCAGCGGTACTGAATGCTGGAGTTTCTGCTTGTCGCAAACAGCCTGCAAATCACACTGTGCCTGTGGTAATTTACCTGAATACTCGAACTTGACTCGACATGGCAGTAGTATCGAACGCTCGAGATGCTGCTCGTCTCGGACAGCTTGCAGATAGTGATTTGAAAGTGAAACTACAAAACCTGAATGAACGGCTCGCTCAACAATGTACTGCTTCACCAAAGAGTGGGTTTGAAAGTGCGAAGTCTTTGTTTGTTAAGGCACATGGCGATCATTCAATCGTTCAATGAGCTTTGATGGAAACTCGAAGTGGGAGGAACCAGTACGTACCACTACATGTTTCGAGCTCGAGAATGATTGATTCAAAATGATTTATTTGTTCTTTTTGGCCCAGTGCAAGCCTAGTGCAGACCGGCCTCTTCCGTGTTCTCTGCCGCCGCCATAGTAAAAACACTGCCCATAATGAAGGAAGTGGATAATCACCAGCGGGAACCGGGAACGAATCAGTGAGTAACAGGAACTTGTGGGTGTATATTGTGGGTGTGTATGTGCGATACGGGGCAGGAATAGACCCAGATCGTCACAAAGCAAGTAAATGAAGTTTACCAAGTCAGTCTGAGAATGAATCATCATTGTACAGTAGTTTGTGTGGATGGTGTTTCCTCCATAAGTAACATAGGTAATGAATGTAAAACAGACTACATCTAAGTCCAGATCTCTGAAGTGGGAAACTATCTACCAGTCAGCCGATGGAAGTCCATTCAGGCCAAGCACAATATTCAGGTTGTAATACTCAATTTCGTCCACTTGGTGTCCATGTTGAGCCACATTATGAAATCAAGCCTGTTACTTAGGCAGGCTTGAGAGGGATGAAGGTCCATGTGAAGTTTACAAAATTTAAGGTTCCAACCATTTAACAAATTTGAAATAAATAAATAAAAAACATTGCTACGAAAGTTGAGGTTTTAATTCCAACTTCACAATTTAAGATCAGTCACCTTCATGCTAAACTATACAAGCCTGTCCTCGTCATAGTAAGAGGAATTCATGAACTTGTAATTACAATGTTCTATCTGGGAAGAGTGCAGTTCTTTTTTTTTTTTTTTTGCATTTTTGACAAATGTATGTACAAGTAATAAAGTAATAATAACAGAGCATAATTGAGTAAGACACGATTGAAGAAATAATAATAATAAATAAAATAAATGATCATTAAATAAATCAAATAAATAAAGAATAAAACTAGAATATAACAATAATACATTGGTTATGATAACAGATAATAGGATACATTACTAAATGGGTAGAGAATGTCAAGTCTGAGGATAAATCATTTCAACCTAGGTAAACAGTGTATAATGTTCAGTTCAGCACGGGGGAGAGCAGAAGTGTGATGGAATGTTGTATACAAACAGTCCCGTGCAGAACTCTACTTTGGAGTTGCTCACACTCATCTTGGCAAGAGATAATACCTCATAACCATTTTGTGAAAAGTCTAACTGCAAATCACCTTCCACTTTTCGGAAAGTTTTATTACAGGATCCAGTTTTAATTCACTTTTTAAAGTAAAAAAAAAAAGAGTGTGGCACATTTTAGACACAAAAATGTAAACACAGAGGAATTCAAAGTGACATTCTGGTCAGCACTGGTGTTAACCAGGTGACCCCATGTATCTGATATTTATGTACTCTTTGCTATTTCTGTTACTTTGTCTACCCTTGTACATCATTTTAGCCAAGAATGACCTTCTAAGCAACAGATAATGTCATGACTTTATAAGGGAAATGTACATTGTGGCAAATAATACATTCCATATTTTTAGTGAGGAAAAAGCATGGGTGACAAGAAAGGGGTTTTAAGTCTAATGCAATTATGGTGACATTTAGTGAATCACAAATGTGCATAAATTAGTGAAACATTCTTCACGATCAAGACTAAAATGAGATCGCCGAAACAAAAGTAAAAAATAAACCAGAAGAGAGAGACCAAAGACCAAAGATCAAGCATTACAGGGAGTCCCATAATCAGGACTGGATCATATACTTTTTCCCTTCATGCCATTTCCAGATCCAAACTTTTTTGGAATGAAGAAGAACTGCCTATCAACTCCACGTGTTTGCACACAGAACCTGTACTTTCTCAACCGTCTCTGCCAAAACTGTTCCCTCCAGATGTTATCTTCACAAAATACAGCAGTATTGTATTGTATGTATTTTTCCTGTATTAGTGCTATGCTAGTAATAGCTACTGCAGCCTTTTCTTTGAAAAGTGAATAGGTATATTACCTGAAATTAAATTAGAATTTGAATTCTAAGTAATTTCACTCCAACAAGGACGCTGCATGTTTGTGTTTTACTTTGCTTTATTCAGAGAGAGGGGAACTTTGAAATGGAGACATAGCTGGAGAGGCAAAGTTCAACACAGTTCAGACAGAAGATTCAACAAATCATGACAGGATAAATGTCCATCCTTGTAACCCAGATGTAATCACCTGATTACATATTAACCATACAAAATAAATAATGTATCTTTTGCCAAACAATATTTACAATAATTTACAGTAGGGTATGATCAACAGGGTACAAAGCTTGGTGGTAGTAACAGCAATAAAGACATATATCTTAAAAAGTATAAAGATTATAATAAATAATGGATAGTTTAAAGTTTCAATGGAATTGAAATTGAACTCTGTCTCTCGCTCCCCCCCCCACACACACACATACACACACACACACACACACACACACACACAAAACAAACAAAACCCTTGGACCAGGGGCCTAAGATAACATGAAACTATTGATTCCCATGGGGAAATTAGGTCGTTGCAGTGGCAAAAGTAATATGATTCAGCGGGGAAAAGGATATAGAATATCAGCACACAACTAGGATATAAAAAGAAGCAATAGAAATAGTAGAACATAATCAAACTAGAAAGGTGCATTTTCTGGAGAAAATGCGTGTGATTGCTGAGCGTGCAAACTGTTGCTCGTGACAGCCCATAGTAACGAATACCTAGCATATGTGGTGTGTGTAGGCACATGTGGGCGTGGGCGTGGGCTTTTTACTAAGAAGTAAAAAGGTATAAAAATATGCAGTTGATAGGAAGAGTAGGAGGGCTTATGTGAAAAGCTGGAAGGTACTAGTAGTATGAATAGTATGAAGAGTGGATATATATTCAGTAGAAAAAAACAGAAAATACGAAAGTGACAAGTAATAATGTTAGAAATGTACTAAAATGTAAAAATACTAAGAAGTAAAAAGGTATGAAAATATGTAAAAGACATGTTGAAATGGAGAAGAGTGAATTAAGCAGAAGTGCTGCATGTGTAAGAGAGCAGCAGAGCAGCAGAAACTACTGTGAAATAAAGTGGAAATGTTCTAAAATGTACTAAAATGTAACAGTACTAAGAAGTAAAAAGATATAAAAATATGTAGTTGGTGGGAAGACTACGAAGGCGAACAAACTATCTGTTAGTACGAAGGCTTATGTGAAAAGCTGGAAGGTACTAGTAGTATGAACAGTAGGAAAAGTAGGAAGGCTTATATATAAAAGCTGAAAGGTACAAGAAGTATGAATAGTATGAAGAGTAGGTATATATTCAGTAGAAAAAAACAGAAAGTAAGAAAGTGACAAGTAATAATGTTAGAAATGTACTAAAATGTAAAAATACTAAGAAGTAAAAAGGTATGAAAATATGTAAAAGACATGTTGAAATGGAGAAGAGTGAAATAAGCAGAAGAGCTGCATGTGTAAGAGAGCAGCAGAGCAGCAGAAACTACTGTGAAATAAAGTGGAAATGTTCTAAAATGTACTAAAATGTAACAGTACTAAGAAGTAAAAAGGTATAAAAATATGCAGTTGGTAGGAAGAGTAGGAAGGCTTATATATAAAAGATGAAAGGTACAAGAAGTATGAATAGTATGAAGAGTGGATATATATTCAGTAGAAAAAACAGAAAATACGAAAGTGACAAGTAATAGTTAGAAATGTACTAAAATATAACAGTACTAAGAAGTAAAAAGGTAAAAAAATATGTAGTTGGTAGGAAGACTATGAAGGCGAACAAACTATCTGTCCTGATGCCCCGGAGATAGTTAGTAGGAAGGCTGATGTGATAGTAGGAAGGCTGATGTGAAAAGCTGGAGGGTACTAGTAGTATGAAGAGTAGGAAGGCAGTGACAAGTAATAATGTTAGAAATGTACTAAAATGTAATAATACTAACAAGTAAAAAAGGTATGAAAATATGACATGTTGAAATGGAGAAGAGTGAAATAAGCACAAGAGCTGCATGTGTAAGAGAGCAGCAGTGCAGCAGAAACTACTGTGAAAAAGAGTGGAACACTACTGTCAAACAAACGTTAATATCTCAAAAACTATACATCGCATCGCTTATATATTGACATTGTGAGTGAGAGCAGAAGCAGCTGAAGGGTTTGATGTATAATATGTGTATGTAGTATTAAAGTTGTGTGAACTGTCACAGTTTTAAAATGTGTGAATTTAGTAAAAAGTACAGCCTGTAAAGTCTGCTAGAGTGAATTGTGACATCACGCACTGTAGTGTAGCTCCATAGGGTCCCATTATAAAGGTTGAAAAAAGTATAAAACGTAAACTGCGATTACTCAAAAAGTACAAAAGGTATCAAAAAGCTGAATTAAAGTGATAAAGTACTAAAAGTGGTGACCCGTTTAAAGTTTGAATGGAGTTTCTAGCTTAAAGTATGAAAGAGTAGTTAGAGTTCAAAGAGGGAATGGTTTGAACATTCCGCCCATAGACTTCCGTTGTAAAAAAAAGTAGAAAAAAGTAGAATAGTTTAAAAAGTAGAATAGATATCAAAAAGTTGAATACACGCCCGAATGTCCAAAACAAGCTGAAAGTTTTAAAGTTTGAACGGTGTTTCTAGCTAGATAGAAGGAGTAGATAGGTGCCAAAAAAGTGTACGGAAGAAAAAGAATAATAATAAAGAGCGAGAATATTATACCTGTGATTGCTGGGGCAGCAATCACACAATAAAGAGCGAGAAGATTATACCTGTGATTGCTGAGTCAGCAATCACACAATTATCAAACAATAAAAGCCATAGACCAAAATAATTGTGGGATTATATAGGTCTCAACATATACTGCCCACATTTTCAACACGTGAAGAAGCCTAGACTGTACTGCACTAATGACTATCCAGTTAATCTAGTCACTGAAAATTTCTTGCTACAAAATTCTATTAAGATACTAAAACAAATTAAAAGAGTTCTCAAAGTCCCAGAGTTCTCATCATATTCCCCCATTTGTTTTAACCATAATTTTGCTCCAGCTCAATCTGATCAGGCCTTTATTACATGGAAGGAAAAGGGATTGAGCACTATCATGGACCTGTATATAGATAAACATTTTGCATCCTATACAGAACTGCAATCAGTTTACATATATAGGCTTGTCTTCCACAAGCCCATTTTTCTTTACTTACAAGTTAGACATTTCCTTAAGCAAAATTTTACTGATTTTGAGAATCTCCCCAAAGAACATTCTTTTTATGTTCTAATGAAACAACCTCCTGATTCTAAGCATTTTGTGTCATAATTCGTTTCCCTATTCTCTAGTTTGGTATCATCCAGTCACATCAAATCAGCCTGGGAGGCAGACCTTGGTGTAGAGCTATCAGAGGAGGTCTGGAGAGAGGGTCTACAGAGGATTCACACATGCTCAATTAATGCTAGATTGCAACTGATTCAGTTTAAGGTTATGCATAGACTTCATTATTCTAAAGCTAAACTCAACAAAATGTATCCCACTATATCTAATCTATGTGATAGATGCACTTCCTCTGAAGGAACATTAGCACATACAGTACATTCTGGTTTTGTACAAACATTTGTGCGTTTTGGGTTGATATTTTTTATTGGTATGCCAAAATTTATGACATTGTGATCACACCTGATGCAGAAATGGCTTCGGTTGCTCTGAGGCCTCTCTCCAGTTGCCCTATCCTTTACAACAGACCTTAATGCCTGGCATGTTAGTGGCAAAGAGGATAATACTTAAAGAATGGAAATCTGCCACCTCTCCAATGGCTCAATGAAATGGTCTTCTCTATACAGCTTGAGAGACACGCTGAAGCAAGTCAGACACTGATCAAAAATTTCTGAAGATTTGGGGCCTAATTATTAATCACATAAATAGAGCAGACTAAGAGGTTGCCTCCCTGCTACTTGATTTAACTTATTTTCTGCCTCACGTGTGAACTTCCTTCATGATATTATATAGGCTGACATCTTGGTTGTGGTTTAGTCTGGCTGCATTGTCATATTTTATTTTACTTTTTATTTACCTATTTTTTGTCCTTTTTTTTAGGTGTTTAATTACTAATTTATTCCTTTTTCTTTTTCTCTCCTCTGTTGTTTGATTCTTTGATTGTTTACCTTATACATGTGTCCATAGCCAGGTTATTTCATTTGGCATATTCCTATGCATTTTATTAATTTTTTCATTTTCTTACTCTGGCTCATGTGTTATAATATATGTGAAAAATAAAAACAAATATATATATCAAGAAGCCTAGACTGTAAAAGTGGGAATGAAAGAAATGGTTTTCTAACATTTGTGTTCCTCAAGAAGAACAAACTATTATAATGAATAAATATAGCCGCAAGCGTCAATTGCGGGGTCCAAGCACAATTTGAAAAGACAGACAAAACATTACAGAAGGTAGAAAGACACGCACAAAAACTCAGGTTGTGAAGATCGGACACACAGTCTATTAGTTAAGGCTTAGCACCGGCTTTTGTGTTGGCCCGTGACTTCTGTAAAGTTCATCATTTCATTGCAACCACATTGTTGAAGTTATTCACAATGGTCAAACTTTATATTAGAATACATACCCCTTGTTCTTGACGACTAATGACTTCAGAAAGGACAAGCCTGGATTTTAACCCACAACCTTCCACACGAGGCAGACACTTTACCTACTGAGCCAAACGCCTGCAGGTTTATTGAGGAGAAAATAACTAAAAGGAGAAGTATTGTGATACTGCAGCCTATATTGACAGTGCTAATCACTTTATAGAACATCATGGTGCTCTCCATTAACGAATAAAACAATACTAAGTCACATGGGCCAGAAAACTGCTGCTGCACTGCTCTCTCTGAGTGAAACTTCTAGCCACACCCCAATCAGTGATGCCAATCAGGTGTTTTACCATTGACAGATGATGTCAAACACCTGCTCTATCACTAATCATTAATCACTCTTCCTAGTCAACGTTAATAACGTAATAACTTTACCTAACGTTAAAGCGGCTCTGTGTGGGATTCAATATGGCATTATCAGTGTATGGGACTCAATGTGGCATTTAGTCCATAGGCGAGATGCCATCTCTTAGTCAAAGACGCCCTCTAGAGGCCATCTCACGAAGCGTCATCTCACTAAGCGCTACCTGACTGCCTGACCTGAATTTACCTCGTGATGCCCTCGGCTGTAGCCTGGTAAGACCATCCTGATCACGTGACCTCACATTCTGTTTCGCTCCACGGATCAGTCTGGACTTCTAGCCGCCCACATCGATTTCAGTGGGCGGGAGTACTTGCCATGACAGGCAAACTCCTTCAGCCAATCAGCGAATCAAAATTCAAATCCAGTCGGAAGAACGGCGAAAACGTCTTTTCCGCCGAGAAACTCCGCTAGTGCATGCTCTTGTTCTTGTTTAATTGTTGTTATTGAGTCTATTTCTGCAATAACTGCACTTATGGCTGTGTTTACTCTACTAATGTTAATGTTACCGCTCGTTGCTTCGGGAGATGCAGACGCAGTCCCTGATTGGCCCGGCTACATTGTAATTTCTGGAAATCGATGTGGGCGGCTGGAAGTCCAGACTGATCCGTGGAGCAAAACAGAATGTGAGGTCACGTGATCAGGATGGTCTTACCAGGCTACTCGGCTGTGGGAAAAATGACCGCCATTAACCATGAAACACAACTTTTCCAGAAAACAACGGAGCCAATCACCACTGCCTTACTTTCCTAACTACATCCATTTCATCCACACTCCACTCCTCACACCACTCCCTGCCAACAACACAATGCAGCACAGCGCAGCACAACACTACACAACACCACACAACAACAAACAAATCCATTCAAACCTCTTCAAGAAAATATATAATGCAATGTAAATACTTATATGAGTTTTTTCCCATGTGTTTCTTAGATGTTGTCCTTACATCTTGTCTCTAACTCAGTATTATCTGTTACTACACTTTGTTATATCTATCTACATCTGCACTAATATAGCCCAGGGGGCTATATTAAAATTTGAGCTATATGTGTGCAAAAGAATGGGTTCATTCCTGTAACTGGGCCCTTAAAAAGGTGTTTCTAAAATGTTGCAAAGAGGCATCACTTTGTCCTGATAATTTTTATTTGTATAGTAACCTAAAGGGATAGTTCAGTTTTGGGGGGATTTAGCTATTTTTTCTACTTACCCAGAATCAGACGAACTTGGATGCCATTTTAAAGCTGCAATAAGCGATTTTCTGACCACTAGAGGGTGACAGAAACCGCAACACATTTGTAAATACCGTATTTCCTCTAATATTGGCCCAGGCCTTTATTTACCTCAACTGCAGAGGGTACCAGGCCTTTATTGGAAGCAGGCTTATATTAGAGACAGGCCTTTATTTCTAATTCCCTCTGTTTGATAAGTATATTTGCTCATATTTTAGTACGAAGCCTCCTTGTTTTCTGATCTGCTTCTGTTGGGGTACGTTAGGTAGACGTTTTTTTGTTACTGCAATGCATTGCCAATAATTACGGTAATCGACGACGGCATGCTTCAGAGACTTCCGCCGGCCGAGCCATCTTGTGGCACTTGTACGTTACTACAAACTACAGTTACATTATATAACAGGCACCAGGAGTTTACCGGTATCCACCGTTGTTTTTTCCTTTGTTTTTTTCCCCAGCCTGTATTTGGGGCCGGCCTTTATTTGTTCGTGTCGATCACGGCCCCGGCCATTATCGGAGACCCGGCTTTTAATTGACTACCGGCCACTATTAGAGGAAATACGGTAAAGCACAGTAAAACTACTGGACTACAGAAACCCTTAGGGACAAACCGTGCATAAAGGCTAATAGCTAAGCTATACCTACGGAGAAGTGTCGCCGGTTACTACTCTCGCTTTGCCAGATTTTTCTCCCGCTGAAGGTTTCATGACAAGTGAAGAGGCAGGTAGCAAGTTTACTAGTTTAACAAGTTTACTCGCTCGCTTCATCGATTCCGCCTGTGCTGCCCTTGCAGCGCATACTCTTGTGCAAAGCTAGACAGCCAGTTAACATTCAAAAGTCCTCCAATAAACACACAAGGCTTGACTTTTCTTGTATTTTACTGAAGTTTTGTTTCTTCTTCTGGTCTTTTAATTTTGTTTGTAAAACTGAAACATTACAGAGATAAGAACATAAATCAGTATACGGACATTAACATATCCAAATAGACGGTAAGTATTATACACATAACTACATAAATGCACAATACCTACCAAAGTATAAAGCAGCATAGTACTGTATAAAAAACACAGCTCAACCACCACAACAGCAACAAGTCACAGTCAATTAGTGAACCAAGCTAGCTACTGCTAACTGCTAGCTAACACAGCACATGTTTTAGCAAACCAATAGAAAAGTTTCTAACATGACATTCCTTCCTAATTATTTACACATATTACTTACAGACAAATAGTCTCCAAGGCAGAAGCATATCAGAAATACATTCAGCAACAACATATATCCAGCATTGTCCGTCTTGCTTGTCTGAGCTCAACTGAAGCAAGCTAAGCTAACGGAGGAGACCGAAGAGGAGAGCAACCCAGAGACGGGAAGATCGCAGATCTGTCGCTGTTTCCAAGAACCAACAGAGAACAGAGCACTCACTCTGACGCTGTTTCCAAGAACTGACAGAGAACAGAGCGCTCACTTTTTAACTTATTTAACTAATAACTTATTTAAATTATTAACTTAACTTTAAAGGCAGCACACCGCCGTTACGAGAATTTTTTTCAGGACTGGGAGGGGATGAGTGCCGCTTTTAAACAGCGAGGGAGGAGACAAGCTAGTTTAAAAAAAATGAAAAGCTACTGAATGGAGCGGGAGAAGCTTCGTTCCGGAGCAGAATTTGACAACAAGCTTTAGAAAAGAGTGAAAACAGCAACACAGCTGGCCCATGTGTGTGGATATTGGTTTATGTCTCAAAGAAATCTCCACATAGCACACGTTAGTTTCAGGATTGGTTATAGGGTCTGAAATTGCCTATTGCAGGTTTAATGTCTCTGCATGCAATTTGAAGCAAATGGAATGGTAAGCTTAGGTCAATTGCTGGAAGTCTAAGGGATCAAGTAGCAGCTCCTTAGTATAGACATTCTCAGAATATGGCAAATAAATATGGCTCTGAAACATACTGGTCTTCCACAAAGTCGAACATGATTAACCTACGGTCATTTTTGATCGCAAAGGCCGATGGCTACATGGCTAGCTAGATCCCTTCTTGATGAGCTGCAAATTGTTATTACTTTAATGGTTTGCATTATTGGGATGTTATTTATTCTATTCACACCCTCTTTCATAAAATATTGAATTTCTCTGCTCCTACTTTGTAAATGTATATGAATGGCCAGGACTACACTCAACTTGTTAAAACACGTTAAAAGATAGTTTTTATATAGTTTTCAGCTTGTTATCTACTTGGAAATGCTTCCACTTCCAGGATGTTACAGCATGTAATTAATCATGTTATAAATGTAGCAGCACCATTTTTGATCTTATGTGTAGCTTTGTGTGTGACTCAAGGGCAGATATTTCATTTCACTGTTGGGGGGGACAATAAACAGAAAAATTTCTCAAGAGCAATTCCTGAAGGGGACACCAAAGGTGCCGCCAAAAGTACTGTTGTATTAAATGTATATAGAGGTCCATTATGAAACATTTCCATAAGCACTTCATTCCTTTCTTATGAAGATTTTATCAAATTGCCTTTGATATTACTGGGGTCTTTCTACTTGGCGTTTCGGTGCACTGAAAAATGATCGGATGTCTGTTTTTCTTTTCTCTGCCATTTTAACTGACCTGGCTGGCTGACAAATAGACACACACACACACACACACACACAGCATGCAGGTTATTTACAGTAGTAGGTGAGATGCAACACCCATTAACTGAACTAAAGCTAATATATGCCTAATTAGATTTTGTTTTCCCGAAAAAGCAGATCTCTAATGTTTTGCTGTCAATGTGTAAAAGTCCAGAACGCTATGAAGCCTGCCAGAAACGTACTTATATTTAACATAATGTTTGTTGTAATTATGTCTTTTTTATTAATTAAGTCTTCATTTATTTCCAAAATTATGAACAAAATAACATAGTGGCAGCCATTTTACATGCAGTAAGAAAAAAATAATATACTTAGAACCTAATTACATAGGGTAAGTTAATCTTAAATATTATATTATAGAAATATTACTGTTACCATCTACAAAAGATAAAGTATTTTGGTATGAAATCCCGCATTTTAATTTAACCAACTATCCTGTATCATAAATACATGCCTGGCATTTGTAACAAACCAAACCGCTTGAAAATCGGTCGAAAATTCAGCGAGTTATGAGGATTTTAATTGTGGACAGACCTCCTGCCTCCATACACACACATGCATTAGGAGACGCGGCTCCGTACCAACACGTTGACGCACGAGATTCAACCGCGAGGTAACGGAACAAAATGTAGTCTGGTTACAATTGTAAATGTGTTTTATTCTATTGAGTGGTAGAAGTAAAGAAAAATGTCTGACACATCCTTTGTTTTAAGTTAACCTCAGCTACTTACTGGAGGTCTGCCACCACTGACACACTTCCAGAGATCCTCCACACACACTCGTACCGAGGGCTAATGTGTGTGTGTGGGGGTTCGGGGAGGCAGGTAGGCAGTGGACCAAACCACTGTGAGGCATATGAGAGAGGGACTCAATCTTTCGAAACTTAAAAACGCATTGTTTTGCGTCTATAATTAGCACAAGTGCTTTCAATGCATATTATTATATTATTTAAAATTATATAGTTATGTTTACAATGATATTTTGAGGGGGACAACTCTCTGTTAGTCCCAGGAAGGGGGGGTCCGGACCCCCCTGTCCCCCCCGTGATTTCCGCCCCTGGTGTGACTGTAAGCCAAATATTTGGCTGCCACTGTGTTTAGGCCTGCATTGATTTGTTATTGTGTTATTGCTGTATACAGTCTGAAAGTTTCTGGTGCTTTGTCCTAAATAATTCACTGTCAGTCTTCAGCTCACTGAAGTACACGCATGTGTATGATGGATCACCGTGTCTGTGGGCTTTCACCGAAAGTCACAGTATAATTCACCATGGCTGGCCATTCCCTAATGTTGTGTTTGTTGGCAGTGAGTTGGGAAAAGTCCAAAGGAGGAGGGTTGTGGTGTGACAACATATTATGCCACGGTTTCCTTTTCCCTCATTCTTAGAGAAATCATCTGTCAGAGAACCATCCAGAGTATAGTGAGAAGAAGAGCAAGTACAGAAAGCTCTGGTCTGTCCTTGTCTGCGTATCGCATTTAGCCAGGTAAGTCACAAGAAATTGTCCCTAAATTAAATATAAATTGTCCCTAAATTAAATCAAGAAATGGTTGTTGACAGTCCTGCCCAAGAGTGCAGAGAATAATCTCAATTTGTTGAACAAATGAATGTTTAGCATATATGGCAGTGTAAAGTTAAAAGTATGTTGATACAACTAAATCTGGGGTCAGAATGGTGTAACTGATATTTAGAGGCCAAGCACGAAGGTGTGTCAGCACCCTCTTGTTATTGTAAGCTTTCTTTCTTATTCTTTTTTCTACAACGGGGGTCTATGGCAGCCCACTGATTGGTCAATTTTTACAAAAACTCATCGATAGAGTGCAAGAAATGCAGGTACACATTTTGAGGTTAATACAGCAACCGCTCTTACACCACCATCAGTCCAAAGTTCAACTTAGTTTTTTAGTCTTCATAAAAATAAATTACTTAAAGCTGAGGTAGGCAACTTTGGAGAAATGAGCAAGAATTTGAAAGTACTCTACCCCCTCCCTCTCTCCTGTAACTCATGTGCATGCATGAGAGCGGCAAACTTAATAAATTCCAAATCTTTTACGCAAAACACAACTCTGCCAGCTCAATCTAGTTGAAACTAAAACATTCACCATCAAAAAGAATTTTTGTCAGCATAGATTAGTCAGTACAGTTACAAAAACACATTGTTATAAGGACATTGGTTGAGCTAGGTTCAATTTATATGGATGCATTGGCCAAACTTGATAAATTTCAAACCTTTTATACAAAACACAATTCTGCTAGCTCAATGTAGGTGTAACTAAGATTCGCCGGCAAAAAAACATTTTTTTACACATCGATTAGCTACCACAGTGTCAAAGCCATAGCTACAGTAGGCTACCTAATACCAGTTGACTAACCAGAGGTCTGCTACCTGACCAGAGCCCGACGGGATCCGAGGCTATATGTCGAGTATTGGCTGGGTAGAGCTTGGATTTAAATAAATAATTCGGGCTTGGGTCGGGCTCTTTTGTGTTTTCTCAGAAAAAAGCACAGTGTTTTATGCTCCTCAGGCCGTGTACGTTCTGTCAATTGTTTTTTCTTTTTTAGCCCCGTGACAGCAGGAGCTCTATAGATAGCATTGTCGGTCGGTCGGTCGGTCGGTCGCTCTGTTCACCACTTTATGGTCACGTGGCCCGCAGGGAGTTAGACTGCAGACTCTCAAGCGGAAGACCCGAGTCGACTCCCGGCAGAGACGCTTCCACAAAATACGTTGCGGGACTGTTAGACTCTTAGTCTTGTTATATCTGAAGCAGGAAACGAAAAAAACGGATCGTGGTTTTGTTTTCCCGTTTTTTAGTTAGTGTTAAAAACGGGAAACAATGTGTTTTTTTATTTCCGTCTTGGCGTGGATGATCTGATTAACAAGAAAACAAAAAAAAAGGTCCAACAGCAACAGGTGTTGTCAGCACAAATAACAGTTGAAAGCAAGAGACGAAAACAAAAATACACATTGTTTCACGTTTTTAACACTAACTAAAAGACGGAAAAACAAAACCATGGTCCATTTTTTTGTTTTCCCATTACAAAAAAGAACAAACAATTGGAGGAATGTACACGGCCCCTCCTCGCTTTCTGCTGAATCTCTGTGTCATACACAGGCTGGGCACACACACAGTCCCCCCTCCCTGTGTTTGTGTGTACATGTGTGAAGTAATTTGTTGGTGTGTTTATGCTGTGTTTTATAGGCCTATACAGTGTAGTGGATTGTGTGCGTAAAAGGCAGGGCCTGGGACAGCCACAGAGACCGGATTTTTTCTCAGAGCATTTGATATATTGATAGCTGTCGGGATGTAAAAAGACATGGTTCTAAAATACATTGCCTACCCCAGCTTTAATGGAGGAATGATTGTAGATGCACCACATCAAAAATCTTAATTCTATCTCAAAAACTGAATTTTTGACAGAATTTCGAATTCTCAGGTCATGTAATAAATTTTAGTCAATGGAGAATAATAATAATAATAATAATAATAATAATAAACTTTATTTATATAGCACAATTCATGCATAAAATGCAACACAAAGTGCTTAACATAAAAGCAGATAATCATAACATTTATAAAATAATAAAAACAAGGAAAAAAATAAAAATTAATTAAAATAGCAGGATAAGACAAAATAAAACAACCATCAGGTAAAAAAACACTTCAGGAGAAAGCAATGGTAAAAAAAAAAAATAGAGCATATTTACACATTTACACAAGTTGAAAATTCATTCATTCATTCATTCATTCATTCTAGGCTGGTTATGACACTATGACTGTGACAGCAGGGGCTCTGATCGCAGTGTCGGCCATTCAGTTGGTCGCTCTGTTCACCACTTCTGGTGCATGGGTGAAAGCCACAGGGAGTTAGATTGTAGACTCTCAATCGGGAGACCTGTGTTCGATTCCCAGCAGAGGCGCTTCCGCTATGTGGCTGTTAGAGTCTTAGTCTTGTTCTATTACCAGATTTCTTGATTTTAGCCTCACAAAAAGTGAATGGATTTATTTGGTAAAATAATCACAGAAAGTCAATTTGATTTGACAAAAGTCCTCAGTGTAACCGCGTGCAATGTACTCTGGTTGATGCACTACGTGCTTGGCCCCCCGGAAATGCTGCTTGCAGCTTTAATTAAATTTGCTTTTTGTCTCCTCAGTCATCATGCTTATTTATTTCGTTATCCTTCCCCTGACTGTTCACCATGTGTCAGGTATGACATTAACCAGCAGCACTTCATCAGGTATGGCATTAACCTGAAGCACTTCATCATCTATCTCTACTGACTTCCCTGATACTGTCTCCTGCTTGTCATCACTAAAATGATGTGTTTGATACAAATACACATTGTAATAGAGGCATATGTTTAAGACTGAACTGACAAACATTAGTAATACATGTGGGCAGGGTGGTGATGATAAAATACCATGAATCAGAATCTGACCTTTTCTGTGCAGGTGCTGCGCCCAGAAGCTGCAAACAACTAAAAGATGAATCTAGTGTTAACACAGGTGCAGTAATCTCATGTTATTGCATTGTTGTTGTTTAGGTGTTTGATCCGGTCAGTTATATATTTTTCATGCTACAAAATACTGCACACTCCTCTGTCTCTTCACTCCTTTAGATGGGTTGTACTACCTGACCACTGCTCATGGCACGGTCTACCAGACTTTCTGTGACATGACCACTGCAGGCGGTGGCTGGACCCTGGTGGCGAGCGTACATGAGAACAACATGTATGGCAAATGTACACTGGGTGACCGCTGGTCCAGCCAGCAGGGGGACAACGTTAATCTGCCAGACGGAGATGGGAACTGGGCCAACAGAATCATCTTTGGAACGGCAGAAAGTGCCACCTCTGATGACTTCAAGGTACAGTAGATGGCTCCTGACTAAATAATCTTGTGTTTTTCTGAATATTATTCTTCCTGGAGATCTCACTGCCGCAATGGATGAATTGAAGTTTAATATATCTCACTAATAATTTACCTGAACAACCAAACCTAACCGAACATAACAAATTCCATTATATTGAATTATATTCATATTTTAACCGGGTCAATTCTCTCAGTTCATCTGCAGATATATTATTCTTTAATTTAGTCTCAACAGTCTCTACTTTCTCCTCCAATTGCAACAGCTGAGTAGAGTTTAACTTCTTTTTATATGAAGCATGGTGAATGATAATTCCCCTTGGGAAGGCCTTCAATGCCTCCCACGCAATACCAGCAGAGGGTGCTGATGGTAGATTGAGCTCCAAGTACATATTGATTTGTGCTCTAAGTTCCTCTTTAAACGCCAAATCTTGCAAGAGGGATGAATTGAATCTCCATCTATGTGATCGTCTTATTTCCTGACATGGTGAAATGTCTAAGGTGACACTAGCGTGATCTGAAATCAGAATATTCCCAATTGCACAGGACATTACAGCAGGAAGTAATATAATAATGTAAAATAAGAAACATATCAGTTGTTGAATAATCTTGATGGGCATGAGAGTAAAAGGTATAATTCCTTTCCATTGGGTGCATTATCCTCCATACATCAGTCAGGCCTAGGGATTTGCATATTCCTTTCAATAATACTGAATTTAAAGGTTTACTGTGATTAGAACTACCAGTACAATCCAATATATGATCTAGAACTATATTGAAATCTCCTTCTAGAATAACCGGGACGTCTCCAATCCCAAGCAGCTTGCTTTCCAAATCTATAAAGAATGCTGGGTCATCCCCATTTAGCCAGGATCACCGACTGTCCTTGAATGTCTGCCAGAACTATAATTATTCTACCTTCATCATCCTTTATCTCTTTTAAACTTTTAAATTGTATATGTTTACTAATTAATATAGCAACCCCTTTACTTTTACTAGACCCTGTACTAAAGAACACATGTCTAATCCAGTCCCTACATAATTTTCCAGATTCCTGTGGAGATAGATGTGTCTCTTGTAAAAAATATTATGTCTTGTCTCTTTGTCTTAAGGTCATGCATCACTTTATTCCTTTTAATTGGGCTCCCTAAACCGTTCACATTCCAAGTGAAGTAATATAACTTCTTATAAGCCGCCATTACAACTATTATTTGTCATCTGAATTGGTGTGGGCCATAATTCTTGACTGCATTTTCACGGTTTTTGACATGACAGAGTAAAAGAAAAAAAAAGAGGAAAAAAAAGTAGAGGGGGTGGTGTACGTAAACATAAGCTAAGACATAACACAATACCTACAAACATAGGCTTACCATTTCCAATAAACCTTATAAGGTCCATGACAGTAGACAAAGTGGCTCCCTGAGCCCACCTCTAGGTAACACAACAAATACCTGTTAATAGCCTTTAGGAGAAGACATTAGCCCCATCCATGAGAGGCCTACCATAAGCAAATGAAATAACCAAAATTAGACAAGAATCACTGTCCAGTTATTCATCATAAATGTCTGGTCCAGCTGAAACTGATTATTATAAGTAGGCTACATTGTCCGGTCTCTGTAATACTGATAACCACGGCCAAGTTGAAGAACAGTTCACTCACAGAATATTATCCTGGTATAATAGAAGATTGCAAACCGAGAAAAGGAAAATATTACATGAAAATCACGGTTGTCCGTAAGCCGTGGTTTTATACCTATAACTCAAACAGCCCTGTAAAGTAAAGTTAAATGAGTTATCTTGGGCCTTATACCAAACCTTTTCTTAATCTTTTCCCACTAACTTAAACAAACTGATTAACGTCTCTACAAAAACTCCATCAGATTCTCAGTCAAGGATGTTCCATCTTCAGGATAGAACAAGCTGATTAAAGCCTCTGAATGTACTCCGTCGCCTTCTCGGGATTGTCGAAGACGCGGGATGTGTTGCCATCGGTGTTGACCTTCAGCAGTGCAGGGTAGAGCATGCTGAAACCCATCTTTCTTTCTCGCAAGGCCTTCTTGCACTGGTTGAATGCCTCCCGACGCATCTGGGTCTCTCTTGAGTAGTCAGGGAAGATCATCACCTGCCTGCCTTCCCAAACCACATGTTTCTTATTTCTGTCCGCCTCCAGAATATTTTCATGAAATTGAAGAAAACGTGCAGTAATGGTTCTGGGCTTCTCCCGGTTCATAGGTGCGGAGGGGCGGCCGGCAGAAATCCTATGTGCCCAGTCCATTTCGAATCCTCCAAGTGGGGGGTCAATGTCCAGAGCTGATGGCAGGAAATCATTGAGGAATGCAATTGTGTTGCCCTTTTCTCTTCCTTCTGTTATGCCAACAAACCGAAGGTTATTGGGTCTAGATCTATCTTCTGCCATGGCCAATTTGTCATGTAGCTCCTGGAGGTCTGACTTGGTCGCAGCTGGGTTAGCACTCATCCGGGCATGGGCGTCTTCCATGTGGCTAACTCTCTCTTCCACCTCGCTCATTTGGGTTAAAATTGAGGATAGTTTCTCATCAACAGTGTGAGCGATTGCGCGAATTTCTTTTAGTTCAGCCATTTCATTGGAGATTTTTTCCAGCATATGGGGTATTTTCGTAAGCTCCATCATTGGCACCTGTCCCGCGGGCGCGGTCTTTCCAGTATTCGAAGTTGAGGTGTCTGTGCTGCCACCATCTTCTCGGTCGGTGGTATCTACCGCATGGGCTGTCGTCGAACGCAGTTTTCTCAGCTCTTTTATATCAGATGTACTCTTTGCTAGGTCTGACATCCTTTACGTTTCTGTATCAAAAACTATATAAATATGCTTGTAATAAATGTAGTTTCAGGATATTTTGGCTATGTCACCCAGAGCAAACTTTTCAAGCAGCCATCTCCGTCCTGCGTCACGTGACACGCCGTGTCTCTTGTGTTTTTCTGATTTCATTTTGATTAACATAATTCATTAGAAAAAAAATCAATGCTTGAAGTGCAGTTGAAAGAAAAAATACACAGGGAAGGTTGCTTCACTTGCTCCATTTCTTTCCCAGAATCCTGGTTACTATGACTTAGCGGGAGAAGATATGTCAGTGTGGCATGTTCCCAACAACAGCCCATTGGAGAACTGGACAAGCTTAGCCATCTTACGGTACCACACAGCCAGCAGCTTTTTACCCACATATGGGGGGAACCTCTTCACACTCTTTTCAGTAAGATCTACTGTGCCTCAATACATTCTCCACTTGTACATAACCTTAGATGAACTGTTGAGTTGACTTACAAGCCTAGAGTGTGTTTTTTTGTTTTGTTTCAAGGAGTGAACAGGGAGTAAATTTGAATAGGGAAACATCATTCATTCATATCAGAATGACTCTTAACTTGTTCAAAATAGACATTACTGCAAAAAAAAAATTATATTATGACTTTTGATGTTCTTGTTTTGTTGCTTTGTTGTTAAGATAGTAATGAAGTTGTATTCTGAAAAATGCTTTTTATTTTGGAAGAAGTACCACAAAATATAAAGGAAAGCTTTTTAAAATCCCAAATTATAATGTTAAACCACAAGTGTTGGGTATATGGTGGCTTTATCTCCAGGGAAAGTTTAATAAAGAAGTGTTTGGATATTGTCAATTACATAATTTTGAGATAAAAAAAAAAAAACACTTTGAAGAATCCTTATTTCATTAACACATGTTGACATCGCAAGTATTTTGTACCTCATCAATACTTGGCCTTGGTTTATATTGTAATGATAACATTGCTGTCACATTTTAAGCTACAGTATTTCTATTCTTTTGAGCAGGCCTGAATGGAGCCAGTAGTACAAGCTTTGTTTTTTGAATATGTGATGGTTTTGTTATCGCTGATTGTCTGTTAATATGATTGTTAGGTTCCATTTATTTTACAGCACTTTGAAATAATGGTAGAAGTGCTACATTTAAACAGTTATTGGCATTATTATTAGTTTAATGCTTGGATGTGTAATTTTTATACAGCTCTCAATGCTTCACTGTGTTTGCTATAGGAAAATAGTACTAACATTTCTTTTTTTCAATGTAAAGCGTTACCCAGTGAGATACAATGCAGGGTCTTGCCTAACCAACAATGGACCATCCTTCCCTATCGTATATGATCATGGAAATACGGAGACCACAACAATGTTTTATGGGCCCAATGCGAAAAGTAAGAGAATTTAAAATGATCATGTTGTGTGTAGCAGATATGGGGTGTTCTTCTCCTCAGATGTGAACTTGGTACAATATTGAGAAAATGTGTACTAATGCACAGTAGTAATGTGCAGGTTTCTGTGGTCATGTGATCTGCCCAGTGAAAGCTCTTTGCATCCTTCAAGCATCTTTATTTAAACACATACAGGCCCTAGACTGAATCTGAAAAGTATTTTTTGTGCTTCTCCTACAGCTCAGTTTACCCCAGGCTTCATCACCTTCAGAGCTATCAACACTGAACGTACTGCCACTGCCATCTGCTCTGGGACCAGACCAACAGGATGCCATATTGAACACGTGAGTCAATTTATGTGCCTTGAACACGTGAGTCAATTTATGTGCCTACTTTGTTGCAGTAGGTCAGTAATGCCAGAAATTACAACAAAGAAGTATGTCTTTGTGTGCATGCGTGTTTGTGTGTATGTGTGCGTGTGTGTGTGTGTGTGCATGCGTGTAAATGTGTGTGTGTGTGTGTGTGTGTGTGTCTGTCATTATCGCCTCACCCTCATGCCAGTTGAAACACAGGTGAAGTTTCTTTATCCATATAACACACAGGGAGGTTGTCAGCACAATTTCATAGCAGCCTTCTCCAAAACAACTGAAGTCAGTGGGGACCGGTTCTTTAGAGTTCCAAAAATGACCATAAAAATACTCCATACAGCAGTGATCCCCAATAGGCGGCCCGCGGGCCAGGTCCGGCCCGCGAGAGCCAAATGTCTGGCCCGTGCCGACCCATTGGCACTTACGTGAACGCACCTGTCATAACATGTTGATTTACTGCTGTTCTTTCTGATAAAGCAACAGTTTTATCACAACATAGGACTCCATTAGTGTCAGAAAAAGACGTTATGTTTTGCCCCCACACTGACTGGGTCCATTTGTAATTTTCACCGCCGTACACCGAAACTGGCCCAGTTAGGCGGAGTCAGCACTTGATATAAAAATGGGCTGCGCCGCCAACATCAAGCCCGAACGCCCCCGGGTAAATTACAAGCACATCCATTCAAATTCTCCCGGAAAAACAGAGAACGTAATTGACGTTACTTACGTCAAATGCGCGAGCATGTGCAGAAAGAGGCGAGATAGTCCAACCAAAGAAAGTGATCGGAATGAGTGTTTACATGACGAAATTTTACGTGTGTTAAGTCTCATGATTGGGTGGGCCTGGGTTCCAAGTGGGTGGGCCCAGGCCCACCTAGGCCCACCCACAGCGCCGCGTATGGTCAACTGTCATCATAACATTTATTTAGCTTCATATGTTTTTGCCAGATTTAAAGATAAGAGTAATTTCAGGACATGATTCACACTTTCAGACCCATGTTTGATAGTTTGATTAGATGGCATTTTACCAAACTAATCCCATGTCATAACTCAATCCTAAAACATCATAACTCAAAATACAAGTCTTCATTTTCTTGTGTGACCCAATCTACCCAGGCCTAAATTATTACTACTACTACCACCACCACCACCACCACTACTACTACTACTACTACTATTACTACTACTACTACTACTACTACTACTACTAATAATAATAATAATGGTAATAGCAGCAACAACAACATCTGCACATAAAACAGCTTTTATTGGCGCAATGGAAAAAAAAACCCGGACGTTTTGGCCCTTGGCTTGGCATGCTTGACATAATTTGGCCCTTGGGGAAAACTAATTGGGGAACCCTGCCATACAGCTTGTGCAGCATAATCCAAGTCTACTGAAGGCAAAGGTGAGTGGAAAAGTCCAATATTTACACCATTATTTAGTGCAAATCTCATATCTAGTGTTTCAACTGGGATGAGGGTGAGTAGATAATGACAGAATTTTCATTTTTGGTTGAACTATTCCTTTAAGGTTAGACATGTAGGAGTTGAGGGTGAAGGTTACACCAGAAGTAATGTTAGACAGAGGAATGTTGTCTCAAATATAACAACACAAGTCTGTGTATGTGTATGTGTATTTTCATAGTTCTGTATTGGTGGAGGAGGACACTTCCCTGAGGGTGCACCAAGACAATGTGGAGACTTCACTTCCTTTGACTGGGATGGCTATGGGACCAAAAGTGGATGGAGTGCATCCAGGCAAATTACTGAGGCAGCTGTGTTGCTCTTCTATCGCTGATGTTCCCTCATGTTCTTTGCATCTCTGAGCTGGGCCCAGCTACTCTGTATGGCCATGCAATATGGCCAGGCTTATATCTCTTAGCTTCTAAATTGGAATTACAATTTGAGACAACACTGATAGCGTCTATAATAGTAATAGTATCATATTAGCACTTTAGTGTGGCACTGTAGAGTGAACTGTGTAGGTTCAGTTCAGTCATCCAGGTAGCAAGATGTAAAAAAAAAATCCACTGAACTTAAAATTGAAGATGTTTGAAGATGTTTCGCCACTCATCCTAGAAGCTTCATCAGTTCTGCTGAGTGGTAGGGAATTTAACCTCTGTGGGTGATTCACACCATGAAGTCATGTGAGAGTCGTTAGTCACATGAATGGAGGTGTTATTGGTGAAACGTCTTCAACTCTTCAATTTTAAGTCCAGTGGATTTTGTTCATAGTTTTTTGTAGAGTGAACTAGTTGTTTGGGCTTACATTATCAACAATGTATGATTATTTCTTGTCCTTCATACAATTTATTAAAATGTACTGTGGTTGTATTGATTTTCTCCTTTCAGTAGCCTGGTTATTTTAAATCTATTTAATTACTTTTTCTCTCTTTTTACCTGATAACTGTAAATGTATTGTTCAGCAGCAGGTTATGAACCTAATTAATAAGGCTATGCAAGAAAGTGAATGAAATTAACCAAGTCAGTCTGAGAATGAATCATAATTCTGCAGTAGTATGTGTGGACAGTGTTTCCTCCATCAGTAAGATAAGATAAGATAAGATAAGATAAGATGAGATAGCACTTTATTGATCACCTTGGGGAAATTCAGGTGACAGCAGCAATTGGCAGAACAGTGTCAAGGAAATCAGTACAGCAAGGTAATAAAATAAAAAAGGTAATAAAATACAATAAAGGTAATGTACATAATATAAAACTATTGAGACAGTGCAAATATATGCAATTAATAATGCAGATTCGGATAAGTCCATGGATATATTCCAGAGGTCCGTAATATCTGTGTGCAACATAGTCAAGAGTTTAAGTTATTAGTGCCAGTTGTGGGGTGGCGGGTGGGGTGGGGGGGGTGGGGGGGCTGGGTGTTCATGGCTGACTGACACAGAGGTCGCTGATGGTGTTGAATAGTCCAATGGCTGCAGGCATAAAGGAACGCCTGAGGCGCTCTGTCCTGCACTAGCTTATTCAGTTTGCTGGCTTCCCCTGCCTTGATGCTGCCTCTCCAGCACACCACAGCAAAGAAGAGTGCACTGGCTACTACAGACTGGTAGAATATCTGCAGCATCCTGTTGCACACATTGAAGGACCTGAGCCTCCTCAGGAAGAACAGCCTGCTCTGTCCTTTCCTGTAGAGCCTCAGTGTTGTCCAACCAGTACAGTTTATTGTTGAGCTGCACTGCTAGGAACCGATAAGAGTTTGCCATCTCTACCTCCTCTCCCTGGATGGTGACAGGGGTTGGGGGCTTCCTGCTACTATGAATAAAATAAAGATTTACTTACTTCAAAAGTCCACCACCAGCTCCTTGGTCTTCCTGATGTTGAGCTGCAGGTGGTTGTTGTTGCACCAACCTACAAAGCTCTCTACCAGCTCTCTGTACTCCTCCTCATTGTCCACCGTGATGCAGCCGACAATGGAGGAGTCATCAGAGAACTTTGGTTGCACTGTAGTTGCACGTTCTGGATTGAAGCGGAAGTCCGAGGTGTAGAGGGTGAATAGGAAGTAACATGGGTAGTGAATGTAAAACATACTACATCCGAGTCCAGATCTCTTAAGTGGGAAGCCAAATATCTACCAGTCAGCCAAGGGAAGGTCATACAGGCCAAGCACGATATTCAGGTTGTAATACTCAATTTTGTCCACTTGGTGTCCATGTTGAGCCATATTATGAAGTCATGTCTGTCACTTATGCAGGCTTGTGACAGATGAAGGTCCATGCGGTTTACAAAATTTAAGGTTCCAACAATATAACAAATTGAAAAACACCCCCACAAAAACAAACTCATTGCTTATAAAGTTGAGGTTTTAATTCCAAGTTAACAATTTAAGATCAGCCACCTTCATGCTAAACTATGAATTAGGGCTCCAGTGTCCAACAACTTGGAAATTTTGTCCAAAAAGTGACTCCGGTTATTGATCTTGGAAAGCACTTTTTGAGCCATACTCACAAGAGTGCTGTCTACACTACAACCGAGATCATTTACCGATACCTTCTCAGTAATAAATGTATCACCTAATAAGTCTTTAAAACTAGGTGATTTCTTAAATTTCATCTTAGATCCAAATAAGATAGACTCTGTCTTCCCAAGATGAAGAGACAGCTTATTGTCACTCAACCATCTTCTGACTTTCAAAAGCTCTGAACTCACAGTATCTTCTATCACACTTTCGTCTTTGCGGGAAATAAGTAATGCAGAATTATCAGCATAAAGAAAGAGGTCACAACAGCATGCAGTTTTCATGTCATTAACATACTGTAGTGAGCAGCAGATGATTATTTAGAAGAATAGACAGAGAGATATATTCATCACCCAAACGTGTCTTTATTGGCAAGCAACACACAATTCACCATCAGAATAGTCCACCTACCCTTCGGACTGAGGGCAGGTCACTAAACTCACACACACCCTTCATCATGGTTTACAATGTGTGAAAATGAAATACAACATAAAAGTCTCTACCACAAGAGAAGGACCAAGGAATAACAAGGAATAGCTAGCAACACTACCGTAATGTGGCAATAACATGTAACACCAAAAACATGACTAACAAACTAACAATTCTAATGCCCCCGGGGCATGCTGGGAGGCATTCTCCCCGCCCCTATCCCCCAGGACGCTACACTGCCCCCACCTAGCTGGTTAGCTGTCCCCAGCAACCCATGTGTCAGTAACAAAGTCCCGGAGATGTTGGGGAAGCCGACGCTGTCGCTGAGCCCTCCTGGACGGTTCTCCTGTTGCGATTTGGGACGGAACGGGAGTCTGAGTCTGGTCCTCTCTCCCTGACTCCCCATCAGGTAGGGCCAGGGGTTGGTAGGGTGCCAGCCGGTCACGATGCAGTTTCACTGGAACTACTTAGTAGGTGTCCATTATCAGGAATTAATGGACACCCTGCAGCCAATCAGAATCGAGTATTCACCCAGACCATGGTATAAAGATATGTGTTCTGTTAATATGTGTTTCTGCATATGGTGATATGGTGTGTATAGTGTATACTGTATAGATTGACATACAATATTTTTATTTTATCCAGAGAGTAATCAGAGCACAAGTTTTTCTTTGCATTGGAATGCTCTGCTTTTTTTCATGCATATGACAATAAACTACTTGAACTTGAAGCTTCATTTGCTGAAATCACATGACTTGGCCACTTTCATACACGCCTCAAAGCGCTGTTTCAATACAACAGTGTTGCAAAGGTTTCGAAGCATTTCAAATTGCTGTGAACTTATCCAGCTAATAACTGAATATTTAAAACCCAAAGTCTTCAATTTCATTAAAATAATAGAATGATCAACTGTGTCAAATGCCTTTTGAAGGTCTAACAAAACCATTCTACAGAGTTTACCTCCATTTATTTCTTTACGTATATGATCAGTTATATAAAGCAAACAACCCTTAAGTAACATCATAAGCCCCTGTACTCACAATGTCCAAACAAGAAATTTTATTTTATAATGTTTTATTCCATTAAAACCCCATTGCATCATAACACACAACTTTTTGAAAATACTTTTCAAACAATTTACAACATCAGTATCAATTCACTGATATAGTGACCAGCCAAGGGCGGATATTTCATTTCACTGTTGGGGGGGACAATAAACAGAAAAATTTCTCAAGAGCAATTCCTGAAGGGGACACCAAAGGTGCCGCCAAAAGTACTGTTGTATTAAATGTATATAGAGGTCCATTATGAAACATTTCCATAAGCACTTCATTCCTTTCTTATGAAGATTTTATCAAATTGCCTTTGCTATTACTGGGGTCTTTCTACTTGGCGTTTCGGTGCACTGAAAAATGATCGGATGTCTGTTTTTCTTTTCTCTGCCATTTTAACTGACCTGGCTGGCTGACAAATAGACACACACACACACACACACACACACACACAGCATGTAGGTTATTTACAGTAGTAGGTGAGATGCAACACCCATTAACTGAACTAAAGCTAATATATGCCTAATTAGATTTTGTTTTTCCGAAAAAGCAGATCTCTAATGTTTTGCTGTCAATGTGTAAAAGTCCAGAACGCTATGAAGCCTGCCAGAAACTTACTTATATTTAACATAATGTTTGTTGTAATTATGTCTTTTTTATTAATTAAGTCTTCATTTATTTCCAAAATTATGAACAAAATAACATAGTGGCAGCCATTTTACATGCAGTAAGAAAAAAATAATATACTTAGAACCTAATTACATAGGGTAAGTTAATCTTAAATATTATATTATAGAAATATTACTGTTACCATCTACAAAAGATAAAGTATTTTGGTATGAAATCCCGCATTTTAATTTAACCAAGTATCCTGTATCATAAATACATGTCTGGCATTTGTAACAAACCAAACCGCTTGAAAATCGGTCGAAAATTCAGCGAGTTATGAGGATTTTAATTGTGGACAGACCTCCTGCCTCCGTACACACACATGCATTAGGAGACGCGGCTCCGTACCAACACGCTGACGCACGAGATTCAACCGCGAGGTAACGGAACAAAATGTAGTCTGATTACAATTGTGAATGTGTTTTATTCTATTGAGTGGTAGAAGTAAAGAAAAATGTCTGACACATCCTTTGTTTTAAGTTAACCTCAGCTACTTACTGGAGGTCTGCCACCACTGACACACTTCCAGAGATCCTCCACACACACTCGTACCGAGGGCTAATGTGTGTGTGGGGAGGCAGGTAGGCAGTGGACCAAACCACTGTGAGGCGTATGAGGGGGGGACGCAATCTTTCGAAACTTAAAAACGCATTGTTTTGCGTCTATAATTAGCACAAGTGCTTTCAATGCATATTATTATATTATTTAAAATTATATAGTTATGTTTACAATGATATATTGAGGGGGACAACTCTCTGTTAGTCCCAGGAAGGGGGGGTCCGGACCCCCCTGTCCCCCCCGTGATTTCCGCCCCTGTGACCAGCATGACATTGTATGTTTGGTTATTGTTACTTACTGAAGTGAGATAATCTCTTTTTCTGCATATATTTTTGTACTACTTGTTGTCCGCTGTTGAATTCCATGGATTTGGACACCTTCCTGGTGTTTTTTCTCCCTTCATCCCCAACCCATGGTCTTTATTTCTCCCCTTGTCTTCCTTTTTGACTGATGTGACTGCTGGTCTCTGTTCAACTGTATGCTTTCTGCTGTTCTCTGTTTATCTGTGTCACTCCTCTCTCCTGTTCTCTGTTCTTCTGTCTCACTCCTTCTCTCTGCTGTTCTGTTTATCTGTCACTCCTCTCTCCTGTTCTCTGTTCTTCTGTCTCACTCCTCTCTGCTGTTCTGTTAATCTGTCTCACTCCTCTCTGCTGTTCTGTGTTCATCTGTCTCACTCCTTCTCTCTGCTGTTCTCTGTTTATCTGTCTTACTCCTCTCTGCTGTTTTTCTGTCTCAATCCTCTCTTCTGTTCTCCGTTTATCTGTCTCACTCCTCTCTGCTGCTCTGTTCATCTGTCTCACTTTTTCCCACGGTGCAGCAGAGGGCATCACAAGCCAAATTCAGGTCAGTCAATCAGTCATTCAGTCAGTCAGTCAGTCAGTCATTCAGTCAGTCAGTCAGTCAGTCAGTCATTCAGTCAGTCAGTCAGTCAGTCATTCAGTCAGTCAAGTAACGGTTATTGAGATGATGCGCTTCGTCAGATGGCCTCTAGAGGGCATTTTTGACTGTGAGATGCAGTGTTTCCATAGAGAGGCACAAAATCGAAAGTTGGTCTGTATACAAATGGGTCTAAATCGATCTCTAATGCGCCTGATGTGCGCATCACGTCATGTCTGTACTGTGGAGATGTACAGACAGCAGACCAGCAGCATAAAACTCAATCCACAGAGTCTCCCGGTGTGAAGACAAAAGTGAAATTTAACAATCCACAGTTAGTAACAGGCATTTGCAGACAGTAACTCGTCTTTGCTGCCCTACAAACTTTAAAGGTAGGTGACGTCATCTTGTGGTATTTAAACATGCAATAAGCGATTTCAGACCTTGTAACCAATCCATAAACTAACGTGTGCTACATGGAGATTTCCGTGAGACGTAATGATATAAACAAATACACACGTGGACCAGCTGTGTTGTTGTTTTCACCTCTTTCCTAAAGCGTGTTGTCAAAGTCGGCCCGAGAAAAGGCGAATCGATAGAGCGAGTAAACGTTTTCAACTAGTAAACTTGCTACCTACCTCTTCACTTGTCGTTGTGGGACATGTAACCTTCAGCAGGAGAAAAATCTGGCAAAGCGAGACTGGTAACCAGCAATAGGTACGTTTATTGAAGAGACATGAAACATGAATGACAGAAACATGAAAATGAAATGAATGACAGATTGGCATATCAGTGTAAGAAGGAATGTTTACCGCTCTGCTGAAAAGCTATCCTGAACAGAGGAACACAGCACTCCGACAGAATTGATCAGATCTGTGGCTCTGTATGCTCAACAATTTTGATGTTGAATGTTTCTTTGGAGAGTGCTGGAGCACCCTGCTCTATATGTTACAGTAATTGACTGGACTGGACACATTTCCTCATGTCAGGATAAGCTAGGTTCCATGCCCAAGGTTCTCTCTCACGTAAAGGCAATTAAAAATTTTACTTCAGCACAATGTTCATTGAAAAAAGGACACTGTCTCCCTCTCAGCTTCTCCCTCTGTCTGTGTGAATTGAATTAAAAGAGTTCTTGTTTTTCCCATGGTGCGAGGGCATCACGAGACAAATTCGGGTCAGGTAGTCAGTTATGTAAGATGAATGAGGGGTGTCCTGGTGGCTCAGTGGTCTAAAGCATGTGCCATGTAAACGTGATGTCCTGGGTTTGAATCTGGTCCAGTACCGTTGTTGCATGTCTTCCCAGTCTTTTCTGTCTCTCTTTACTTTGATCTGTCCAATAACGGCAAAAATGCCAAAAACGTACTCTTAAAAGAAGAAAAATGAGTGTCAGAGCTCTGATATAGGATTTGGCGATACTCTGAAAGACAACAAAAGCTAAACAACTGTTTTTAATTTGAATGAAGACCAGCAACAAACATTAAATGCTTATATGCTTAGTTGAAAAAGAAACAATCTATAATGGTTGAGCTATCCATCATAGTTAAAGGAAGAATCCTCAATACGAACCTAAAGCCTAAACAAATGGGTAGCCCCAGCACCAAAAATGAAAAAAAAAATAGTAATGGGTGTATGCTGTGCTCTTTAATTGATTGACTATTGACACAAATATCGATAACAGGCAAGTGCAAGTTTTTAATTATTTGCTGTATTTTGTGGCTATAAGTTTTGTTGACATTAGTAATATTTTAAAACAATACAGTAAAACAGACCAATGTGATATGCAATGGGTTAGAATGCTCTAAAAGCCTTGTTCTCCATCTATAAATCAAACTCTTCAAGAATGTAAGCGAAAATTTCCCAAATTCATGTGGCCAAAAAATCCAGATTGGGCATTTCATTGGTAATTACAACAAATACTGAAATATTTGGTTCAGTGGTCAAACCTATCATATGTAAATGTAAAGTGCTATAAAGAAGCTCTAAACTGACTTTCAAACTTTCAAAACACTCGTTGTGTGTCTGCAGACTCATACATGTGTATTGAAACACTTGGGTATAGCTCCGAAACCCTCACTTTAGTATTGATTTACCATGTTCTGTGTTTCAAAACCAAAATATTGTGTTTAAAGTGCTCCCAAACACTGATATTAGTGTTTCAACTTGAGCCCCACCTAAACACCAATCCCAGTGTTTCAACCGCTACATAGCACTGCTTACGGTGTTTCAGAACCTGATAGTGCTGTCTCCTTACTCCCCCTTCTAACAGTGTAAAAAGAGGTGACAATATATTATCATGTGGAGAAAAGGTAATTAAATAGGTTTAAAATAACCAGGCTACTGAAAGATGAAAATCAATACAACCACAGTACATTTTAATAAAGTGCAGGAAGTTAAACAGGAAAGAATCATACATTGTTGATAATGTAAGCCTTGACTCTTCAGTGTTTAGTTCACTCTACAGTGCCACACTAAAATGCTAATATGATACTGTTACTATTGTAGACGCCATCAGTGTCTGTAAGTGACACTATCAGTGTTGTCTGGAATTATCATTCCAACTAAGACAGATATAAACCTGGCCATATTGTATGGCCATACAGAGTAGCTGGGCCCAGCTCAGAGATGCAAACAACATGAGGGAACATCAGCGATAGAAGAGCAGCACAGCTGCCTCAGTAATTTGCCTGGATGCACTCCATTCACTGTTGGTCCCATAGCCATCCCAGTCAAAGGCAGTGAAGTCTCCACATTGTCTTGGTGCAGCCTCAGGGAAGTGTCCTCCTCCACCAATACAGAACTATAACAATACACATACACATACACAGACTTGTGTTGTTACACTTGTGAAGACATTCCTCTGTCTTACATTAGTTCTGGTGTAACCTTAACCCTCAACTCCTACATGCCTAACCTTAACCTAATTTGGTAGTCATACTACAGTTGTGAGGATTCCATGACTTCAGTAGAGTTTAATCCTGTACACACTCACCTACACACACACACACACACACACACACTTGCACACATGCACACAAGGACATACTTCTTTGTTGTAATATCTGCCATTACTGACCTATGGCAACAAAGTAGTCACAAATTGATACTCACATGTTCAATATGGCATCCTGTTGGTCTGGTCCCAGAGCAGATGGCAGTGGCAGCACGTTCAGTGTTGATAGCTCTGAAGGTGATGTAGCCTGGGGTAAACTGAGCTGTAGGAGAAGCACAAAAAATATTTTTCAGATTCAGTCTAGGGCCTGTATGTGTAAAGTTAAATAAAGATGCTTGAAGCTAGATGCAAAGAGCTTTCACTGGGCAGATCACATGACCACAGAAACCTGCACATTACTACTGTGCATTAGTACACATTTTCTCAATATTGTACCAAGATCACAGCTGAAGACAAGAGCACCCCATAGGCTATCTACTACACACAACATGATCATTTTAAATTCTCTTACTTTTCGCATTGGGTCCATAAAACATCTTTGTGGTCTCCGTATTTCCATGATCATATACGATAGGGAAGGATGGTCCATTGTCGGTGAGGCAAGACCCTGCATTGTATCTCACTGGGTAACGCTTTACATTGAAAAAAGAAATGTTAATGCTATTTTCCTACAGCAAACACAGTGAAGCATTGAGAGCTATATAAAAATTACACATCCAAGCATTAAACTAATAATAATGCCAATAACTGTTTAAGTGTAGCACTTTTACCATTATTTTTAAGTGCTGTAAAATAAATGGGACCAAACCAAGTAGACCATAACAATCATATTACTGTAACAGGCAATCAGCTGTCAAAAAAACCCCATCACATATTCAAAAAACAAAGCTTGTACTACTGGCTCCATTCAGGCCTGCTCAGAAGAATAGAAATACTGCAGTTTAAAGGAATAGTTCACCCATAAATGAAAATTCAGTCATTATCTACTCACCCCCATGCCAGTAGAAAATGGGGTAAAGTTTGTTAGTCCATACAACAGTCCCGGAGCTTCCCAGTTGAAGTACGTTGCGGCGGTCTCCAAAACAACTGAAGTTGCTGGAGACCTGTCTTCACAGTTCAAAAAGTAACCTTGTCAACATGTGTTAATGAAATAAGGATTCTTCAGGTTTCTTCAAGGCTTTTTTTAATCACTAATGTTTGATGTCCATTGTTAGTCTCCATTCTGTATGTATTCTGCACAGTGTAATACATGCAGCGTTTATAGTTACAAATGCCACATTTTATTGCATTTTTCATTATTATTATGACATCAAACATTAATATGGGTGCTCACTTATTGAATTTGATGATTAAATACAAAGTAATTGGTTTAAAACAGTATTTCTACCTATTTTCAAATTTTGAAGGCTAAATGGCCAAACCGGAAATCGTGGTTTCTGCTAATTCGAGCTAGTCTTACCTATCGAGGCTGGGGTGCACGCAAACATGACGTATTTTGAAATCAACAGCTAGAGTGGTGGTTTTAGCTAAATAATGGTGTAAATGTCGGTCAACTGCCACACTGCAGTTGTTTTGGAGAAAGCTGCATTGTACTTCTTCCGGGGATCTCCAGGACTGTTTTATGGACTAACAAACTTTATCGATTTTCTACTGGCATGGGGGTGAATAGTTACTTAATTTTCATTTTTGGGTGAACTATTCCTTTAAGAGTCATTCTGATAGGTGAGAATGAAAGATGTTTCGCTATTCAAATTTATCCCTGTTCACTCCCTGTTCCTTGAAAAAAAAAAAAAAAGCTCAAGCCTTGCAAGTCAACTGAACAGTTCATCTAAGGTTATGTACAAGTGGAGAATGTATTGAGGCACAGTAGATCTTACTGAAAAGAGTGTGAAGAGGTTCCCCCCATATGTGGGTAAGAAGCTGCTGGCTGTGTGGTACCGTAAGATGGCTAAGCTTCTCCAGTTATCCAATGGGCTGTTGTTGGGAACATGCCACACTGACATATCTTCTGCCGCTAAGTCATAGTAACCAGGATTCTGGGAAAGAAATGGAGCAAGTGAAGCAACCTTCCCTGTGTACTTTTCATTTCAACTGCACTTCAAGCATTGATGTTTTTTGTCCCATGAATTATGTTAACCAAAATGAAATCAGAAAAACACAAGATTATTTAGTCAGGAGCCATCTACTGTACCTTGAAGTCATCAGAGGTGGCACTTTCTGCCGTTCCAAAGATGACTCTGTTGGCCCAGTTCCCATCTCCGTCTGGCAGATTAACGTTGTCCCCCTGCTGGCTGGACCAGCGATCACCCAGTGTACATTTGCCATACATGTTGTTCTCATGTACGCTCGCCACCAGGGTCCAGCCACCGCCTGCAGTGGTCATGTCACAGAAAGTCTGGTAGACTGTGCCATGAGCAGTGGTCAGGTAGTACAACCCATCTAAAGGAGTGAAGACACAGAGGAGTGTGCAGTATTTTGTGGCATGAGAATATCTGGTAGCAACAGACCGGATCAAGAACACCTAAACAACAACAATGCAATAACATGAGATTACTGCACCTGTGTTAACACTGGATTCATCTTTTAGTTGTTTGCAGCTTCTGGGCGCAGCACCTGCACAGAAAAGGTCAGATTCTGATTCATGGTATTCTAGTATCACCACCCTGCCCACATGTACAAGTGTTTGTCAGCTCAGTCTTAAAGGTAGGTTTCTATTACGATGTGTATTTGTATAAAACATAATTTTAGTGATTACAAGCACGAGAGCAGACAGTATCAGGGAAGTTATAGAGATAGATGATGAAGTGCTGTAGGTTAATGCCTTACCTGACACATGGTGAATGGTCAGGGGAAGGATCAAAAGAACGAACCAAATTGCCATGATGACTGAGGAGACCAAAAACAAATCTAATATCGGTTACAACATTCTGACCCCACCTTTAGATGTTTCAACATTCTTTTAACTTTACACTGCTATATATGCTAAACATCCATTTGATCCAATTTCGTGTGACTTACCTGGATAAATGTGATACACAGGCAAAGACAGACCAGAGCTTTCTGTACTTGCTCTTCTTCTCGCTATACTCTGTACTGTTCCCTGACTGATGGTTTATCTAAGAATGGGGAAAAAGGAAACAGTGGCATCATATGTTGTCACACCACAACCCTCCTCCTGTGGACTTTTCCCAACTCACTGCCCAACAAATAGGGAGTGGCCTGACAACAGTTATAAAGAACAATAAAAGGCAATATAACGTCAAGTGTAAATGTAAAGTAATAATAATAATAATAACAGGAAGGTAAGATAAGAAGGCTTGTAGTTTGCAAAAGATAACAGAAAACACAAAAAAAACTGTGATACAACAACAAGGACACCATTAAAAGCAATTACAGTTTTTTACGATTGCTTACACACTAAAATGACACATAAAGCACAATTATTGAAACTGACACTCAGAGAGCAAAACCTCAGCCCAGATCTGCACAACTATAAGCACATTCTCAGCCTCACACTTTTTGCAAAACACTAAACACACTTCTCTATGTTAGACACAGAAATCTAACATGATGTAACTTCTTTGCCATTTCAAGGCACTGCCTTTCAAAATACCACACCTATAACCAATTGATCAAACACGGCCGTCAGGTGTACAGACACTTAGGTGCTTAATTGTAAACTCACCAATCAGGCGTAAGCACTATAGAAAGGCAACAGGTGAGTGTACCTGTCTTCAACAAAAATGGAAGGCAACATTGCAGTGCTTTCTTTTTTGTCTCCACAAATGTTTTTGCTGTGTTTATGTACTATATTCTATTTAGAATATGTTCTGTTCTGATTTTCAGTGCAAAATGCAACCTTTGGAAATGCATGGATGTATTGACTGATTTTACAATGTGGAGAGAAATAAATATTTTCATCAGTGTGCAGTACTGGTCTTGTGTGTTGTGTTTGGTCAGTATATTCATGTACTTTAACAATATCTCTGAAAAAATCAAACCCAGACTATATCATTAGAAAAGTAGAAATGTTGAAAGTGTTTTAGATTGAGCACAGCAGTGTGTAACTGGTTCAAACAGAATCAGATCGTATGAACCATGTGTGTGCCATACGGTGACAAAATTGGGTTTTTATAAATTATTGTATAGTTTTGAATGAAGTGTTTAATTTTGCAAAAGATCTGAGGTGATCTGCTACTTGTGTGTGTTGTGTGAATTGTGTGTCGTGTTTTGACAAAATGAGCCCTGTTTTCAAAATCGTGCTTAAGCAATCGTAAAAAACGAATCACTCAGTCAAGTAACGGTTACTGAGATGATGCACTTCATCAGATGGCCTCTAGAGGGCGTTTTTGACTGTGAGTTGCAGTGTTTCCATACAGAGGCACAAAATCAAAAGTTGGCCGCTGTTTATAAATGGATCTAAATCGATCTCTAATGGACTTGATATGCGCATCACGTCATGTCTGTAATTTGGAGATGTACAGACAGCAGACCAGCAGCGTAAAACTCAATCCACAGAGTCTCCCGGTGTGTGTTCACAAAAGTGAACCTTAACAATCCACAGTTAGTAACAGGCATTTGCAGACAGTAACTCGTCTTTGCTGCCCTACAAACTTTAACAGTAGGTGCATCATCTTGTATTAACGTTAGTGGAATTAGATAATTTAACCGTGTCGCGGTGCTGCAGTGCATAGAATTGAACACATGCCGTGCTGTACAGGATCTGTGCTTGTTGCAGTAGAGATAGCTCCTTATCCATTTATCTTAAGCCATGTGATTTATTTACAAAGCCTTTTATGGTCCCTACTTTAAAGGTGTGTCTTATGGCATGTGTTTTTCTTTGAGTTTGTGTTTTTTATGAGTTTATTGCAGGCTGCAGAACAATTTCCCTCTTGGGGATAATAATATCCACTCTATTCTTTGCAGAAGACCTAAAACCACAGTCAGTAATTTGTAAGGCATTTTTTAATTAAAAATAGATCTGAATCTGACAAATATTGGCATTTCAATTTTCTATGGTTCTTTCTGCTAATTGCAGATAACGAGGATACAAACAAAGCTTATATGGTTTTAGAATCCATGAATTGACATTTCATCTAATGCTCTATAACATGAGATTGTTGGTAGCCATCACCCTGAATTATTACTAACAAATACATTTTAACTGAACGATGATCACCACAAATACTAATTACAGCCAGCTCAATCAAGCTAAGTGCTATATATTAGAAATCTTTATTTTTGACAACTACATTCTATTAGTTTTATCTCCTGTATTTTACACATGTTGCTTTTCTGAAATCCTCGAACCCTTTTCTGTTACACGAGTAAAACATATTGTTTGAAAATATTTGCAATAAAGTATAAAATCTCACCTATGTGTGGCTTGTCTCAATTATTTTCATATGCATGTCTTAAAAATGGCCGCTACTCTTCTTCTACGCCTCTTCTCTGTGCGGCGAGCCCCCAATGGGACAAACGTTTTCCAGCTCGCTGTACAGGGAAGAGGCGCAGAAGAAGAGTAGCGTAAGAAGAACCCTAACCCACAGTCTTCCACATGAGAGGCTGATGCTTTACCTACTGAGCCAAACTCCTATTATGGTTTTGCGAAACTAACTAAAGGGAGAAGTATTATGATACTGCAGCCTATGATTGACAATGCTAACCACTTAACCACATACAAATTTATAGTGTTCTCCATTAACTAATAAATCAACACTAAATCACACGGGATAGAAAATTGCTGCTGCACTGCTGTCTATGGATTGAAACTTTAAAGCATGTTGCACTTCTGGCCACACTCCAATCAGTGATGTCAAATCAGGTATTATGCCTTTGACAGATGATGATGACACTCGGCACCCATGTGGTTTCTTGTTGGCTGACTTTAGCTAAAATAGTCAGCCACAGGTGACCGCATTGCCGAGAGTGTAGCATATGAAGAAAGAACCTTTCATTTTAGGGGTTAGCTGCAGGACTGATGACAATTAATGAGTTCATGTTCAGGCCAGACATCCAATGTATATAATTTCTTAGAATGTAGATGTCACTGTGGGCTCCACTGAGTGATATGAGCAGGGGGGTTAAGTTTCCATCAGACAGAGCGAGACAAAGCATGGTCTGTGGTCATAGGGGTTTGTGGTTTTATGGTATAAAAACCCCTGAAGTTTGCAGACTTTGGGACATCTGACTGAATGCTGAGGGAAACTCTGTCACTCTGATCGCGTGAGACAAATCAAAGACTTATCTTTACTATAATTTTTGTATTCTTTTACTTTCTTAGAGTACTTATTGCTTGCTAGCTACTGATTGATAAAGATTTAATTTGATTATCACTGTAGTTATCATTCTACATATTGATGACTTTTGACAATTTATTGACTTTTTATATATTGATGATTATAATTTTTGGTTGTTTTGCCTGGATCATTTTTCCCATCAAAGGGAAATGTACATTTTGGCAAATAATACATGCAGAAAAAAGAATGGGTGACAAAAAAGGGGTTTTTAAGTCTAATGCAATTATGGTGACATTTAATGAATCACAAATTTGCATAAACTAGTGAAACATTCTTTATGATCAACACTAAAATAAGATCGCCAAAACCAAGTTGCTCTAAAAATAAACCAAGCTATGAAGAGAAAGAGAGACAAAGACCAAAGATCAAGCATTACAGAGAGTCCCATAATCAGGACTGGATCATGTTTTTTTCTTTTTTTCCCCTCATGCTATTTCCATCAACTCCACGTGTTTGCAAACACAACCTGTACTTCCTCAACCCTCTGCCAACACTGTTCCCCTGCAGATGTTATCTTCACAAAATACAACGGTAGCCATCGTACTGTTAGAGTCTTTTACCTTGTATGTTTCCTGCATTAGTATTATATTAGTAATAGTTACTGCAGCCTAATTTCTCATACCTTGGGCCTTTGTGATTCTTGTGTTGAATTTTTGATTGTGCGTATTTGTTATTATTTTCTTTTGTGCTACAACTACATATCCACCATTGTTGGTTGATTTTTATTGTATTTTGGTTTACTCTTTCCCTACATTGTTTTGTACATTTTCCTGGCAATAAAAAAAAAAAAGTTACTGCAGCCAAGAGTGTTGTAAAGAAGTGAATAGATATATTATTCAATCATAAAACTTTATGGTCTCTGCACCATTACACCAGACTTTGTACCTGAAATTTAAAGTAATTTCACTGCAACAAGGAAGCTGCATTGCAGGAAGCACTGTTCTGTGTTGCACTGAAAAACATTTTTATTATGTTTGTGTTTTACTTTGCTTTATTCACTTTGAAATGGAGACGGAGTGGAAGAGGCAAAGTTCAACACAGTTCAAACAGAAGAATCAACAAATCACAACAGGATAAATGTCCATCCTTGTAACTGGCAACTGGCTCTAGTTTGATTGGCTCTACTCTGCCAATCAAGGTAACGCATGTGAGGGGAGCAAAACGAGAAACAGAAACAGTTAATTTGTAAAGCCAATAAAATGTTTTCACAGAAAACTTATGATCATTGATCAGAATTACTGGTAGGGACAATTAAGCAGACCTTCCGTCCATACCTAAAATTACGCTCTTGTTCAGCGGGGAAAAGGATATAGAATGTAAGCACACAACTAGAATATAAAAAGAATCAATAGAAATAGTAGAAAATAATAAAATAATCAAACAAGAAATGCCATAGATCATAATTAATTGTGGGATTATACAGGCCTCAATATATACCGCTGACATTTTCAACACGTTAAGTAGCCTGGACTGTAAAAATGGGTATGGGAAAGAAATGGATTAACATTTGTGTTCTTCTCTCAAGAAGAACAAACTAGGCTATTATAATTAATAAATAAGGGCTTGTTCACACAGGACACGGAACGGACACGTATTGGCTGCGTAGCATAGCCCGCTTCTTTTTGGCGCCCGTGTTAAAGGGTCTATGTGTAATTTGTTGTCCAATGCTGGCCTCAATCGTAACACTGCCCTCCATAGAGCAAGACTATCATCAGCATCGGCGCTGCTTGGACTGTTTTAGAATCAACAACTAGTAACTGCAAGCAGTTATGATGGGCCAAATATAGCTTAAGTGGAAAAATAAAAATAAAATAAAAAAAGTGTTTGGAGAAAGAAGTAATAAGATCAAGATTATCATTCAAACCATGAAATATCTTTGAAAATATACAGTCTACATTAATGTAGACAACATAGAGATGTCTGCAATTTATTTTTACAAAGATTGAATGCTCCGTGAGTGAAAAACTGATGTTTAAAGATGCTCTATTTTCCATTGACTGCACACAGGACATTGCATAGCTCAATCTAAGGAAAAAACTCGAAAATCAGAAAAACTCGATGTTCGATTCATTTTGAGGTACTAGTTTGAAATGAACAAATCACCAAAAAGACTTGGTATGCCCAGCACTACTCAGTAGCACATGAAAGCTAACAGTGGGTCATCCTGTTTCAGAATACGTTTTGCTGTTTGGACAGTGTGCTCTGCGTGTACCTTCCCTTGTGGGTTATAGGGACTTGAGGTTATATGTTCGAAATCATACTAAATACAAAAGTCTCTCCAAGTCTTGCTGGTATACTGTGGACCATTGTCGCTGACTACTTGTTTTGGAATGCTGAATCTCATGATGGACTCCATGATAATGCATTGGCTATACCCAAGGTTTTGCCTGGCGCATATTCAGCTTTGGCATTAAACCACATCAGTCTCAGTAAGAGTCTCTGACATCTTATTGGCACTGTATCCAAGTCTTTACTATTAATTAATGGGGGCTTGTGGTCTAGCCTGAATCTATCCAAGTCCACCAAATATATTTCTGAAATCTCTTGCATGCCCAGACTCCCGCTAAACTTTTTCTATTTGTGCATACTTCCTTTCTGCTTCCATTAATCTCCTGGAACAGTATGCGACTGGTTTCCAGCTCTCTCCATGTAGCTGTAGCAAGACACCTCCGATTCCATAGCTGCTTGCATCACTGACACAGATGTCTGTCTCTCAGGGTTGTAGTGTGCCATGACAGGTGATGTGGCCAGTGCTTCTTTCAGCTTTAGGAACGCCTGTTGTTGATCCCATGCACACGTAGTCTTTCCTTTCAACATGTCATACAATGGACTTCTGACTGATGACAGTTCTGGGATATTTGCTGATGCAGTTTATCATCCCGAGGGCTCGTTTGAGGTTGTGTACATTCGTAGGTTCCTGTAGGTCGCTGATAGTGCGCACCTTGTCCGGGTCGGTTCTGACGCGGTTCTCTCGCGTCAACAATGTGGCCTAGGAACCGCAACTCTGCCTGCTTGAATACACACTTGTCCTTATTGAGCTCGAGCCCTGCTTTCTCCATTCTCTTGAGTACGTGCTGCAGGTGCATGTCGTGTGTGGCCATGTCTTTCCCATGGATAATAATGTCCATCCATATAGACAGCAACAGCCTCTAAACCCTCCAAAAGTTCATTCATCTTGCGTTGGAGTATCTCGGGCGCTATGCTGATTCCAAAGGGAAGTCGTTTAAAACAATATCTCCTGAAGGGTGTAATAGACGTGGTCATCAGGCTACTTCCCTGTGCAACAGTATCTGCCAAGTCCCCTCACTCTCATCATTAGCCGTAACTTCTCTTACTGACTTAGAGTGACTCATTCTCTCCCAGTGAACCTTCTTCCTGGATTTTCTGTATTCTGACTCTGATGCTGAGCATTTGGCTGGATCCTTGTTCTTTATTTTGGCGCATCCTCCTTTCCTTGAGATGTAATGATATAAACAAATAGCCACACATGCGGGCCAGCTGTGTTGCTGTTTTCACCACTTTTCTAAAGCTTGTTGTCAAAACTCGGACCGAATGAAGCTCCTCCCGACCCATTCAGTAGCTTTTCATTAAAACTAGCTCGTCTCCTCCCTTGCTGTTTGAAAGGCGCTCAACCCCTCCCATCCCTGAAAAAAATCTTGTAATGGCAGAATCGATAAAGCGAGCGAGTAAACTTGTTAAACTAAACTTGCTACCTACCTCTTCACTTGCCATTGTGGGACATGTAACCTTCAGTGGGAGAAAAATATGGCAAAGCGAGACTGGTAACCGGCGACACTTCTCAGCAGGTATGTTTAGCTTAGTTATTAGCCTTTATGCATGGTTTGTCCTTTGTCCTTAGTCCACCAGCTTTGCTGACAAATGTGTTGTCAAATGTGTTGTGGTTTCTGTCACCCTCTAGTGGTCGGAAAATCACTTAGTACAGCTTTAACAGCTTGAGACTAGGTAGGTAGATAGGTAGGCAGGCAGTTTGAGCTACAGTTTCATCTCTCTCTCTGCCTTTAAGGATTCTATCACAGACACTTACAGACACACATACAACGGTTTCTCACCAAAATGACAATACTGAGGAAAATGCAGTAAAATGATTTTTCTGCGTGTATTAATTGCTTTTAGTGGTGTCCTTGTTGTTGTATCACAGTTTTTTTGTGTTTTCTGTTATCTTTTGCAAACTACAAGCCTTCTTATCTTGCCTTCCTGATATTATTATTATTATTACTTTACATTTACACTGCCCTTACATTGCCTTTTATTGTTCTTTATAACTGTTGTCAGGCCACTCCCTATTTGTTGGGCAGTGAGTTGGGAAAAGTCCACAGGAGGAGGGTTGTGGTGTCAACATATGATGCCACTGTTTCCTTTTTTCCCATTCTTAGATAAACCATCAGTCAGGGAACAGTACAGAGTATAGCGAGAAGAAGAGCAAGTACAGAAAGCTCTGGTCTGTCTTTGCCTGTGTATCACATTTATCCAGGTAAGTCACACGAAATTGGATCAAATGGATGTTTAGCATATATAGCAGTGTAAAGTTAAAAGAATGTTGAAACATCTAAAGGTGGGGTCAGAATGTTGTAACCGATATTAGATTTGTTTTTGGTCTCCTCAGTCATCATGGCAATTTGGTTCGTTCTTTTGATCCTTCCCCTGACCATTCACCATGTGTCAGGTAAGGCATTAACCTACAGCACTTCATCATCTATCTCTATAACTTCCCTGATACTGTCTGCTCTCGTGCTTGTAATCACTAAAATTATGTTTTATACAAATACACATCGTAATAGAAACCTACCTTTAAGACTGAGCTGACAAACACTTGTACATGTGGGCAGGGTGGTGATGCTAGAATACCATGAATCAGAATCTGACCTTTTCTGTGCAGGTGCTGCGCCCAGAAGCTGCAAACAACTAAAAGATGAATCCAGTGTTAACACAGGTGCAGTAATCTCATGTTATTGCATTGTTGTTGTTTAGGTGTTCTTGATCCGGTCTGTTGCTACCAGATATTTTCATGTCACAAAATACTGCACACTCCTCTGTCTCTTCATTCCTTTAGATGGGTTGTACTACCTGACCACTGCTCATGGCACAGTCTACCAGACTTTCTGTGACATGACCACTGCAGGCGGTGGCTGGACCCTGGTGGCGAGCGTACATGAGAACAACATGTATGGCAAATGTACACTGGGTGATCGCTGGTCCAGCCAGCAGGGGGACAACGTTAATCTGCCAGACGGAGATGGGAACTGGGCCAACAGAGTCATCTTATTATTATTAGTATTTTATTATTATTATTATTATTATTATTATTTTTATTATTATTAGTATTTTTTGTGCTTCTCCTACAGGTCAGTTTAACCCAGGCTACATCACCTTCAGAGCTATCAACAATGAGCATGCTGCCACTGCCATCTGCTCTGGGACCAGACCAACGGGATGCGATATGGAAACAGTCAGTTTATGTGACTAATTTGTTGCCGTAGGTCACTAATGCCAGATATTACAACAAAGAAGTATGTCCTTGTGTGCATGCATGTTTGTTTGTGTGTGTGTGTGTGTGTGTGTGTATGAGAGAGTGTGTAGAGGGTTAAACTCCTGTCCTGAAAAGTCCTGAAATCCTCACAACTGTACTGATTACCAAATTAGGTTAAGGTTAGGCATGTAGGAGTTGAGGGTTAAGGTTACACCAGAACTAATGTAAGACAGAGGAATGTCTTCACACGTGTAACAACACAAGTCTGTGTATGTGTATGTGTATTTTTATAGTTCTGTATTGGTGGAGGAGGACACTTCCCTGAGGCTGCACCAAGACAATGTGGAGACTTCACTGCCTTTGACTGGGATGGCTATGGGACCAACAGTGGATGGAGTGCATCCAGGCAAATTACTGAGGCAGCTGTGCTGCTCTTCTATCGCTGATGTTCCCTCATGTTGTTTGCATCTCTGAGCTGGGCCCAGCTACTCTGTATGGCCATACAATATGGCCAGGTTTATATCTGTCTTAGTTGGAATGATAATTCCAGACAACACTGATAGTGTCACTTACAGACACTGATGGCGTCTACAATAGTAACAGTATCATATTAGCATTTTAGTGTGGCACTGTAGAGTGAACTAAACACTGAAGAGTCAAGGCTTACATTATCAACAATGTATGATTCTTTCCTGTTTAACTTCCTGCACTTTATTAAAATGTACTGTGGTTGTATTGATTTTCATCTTTCAGTAGCCTGGTTATTTTAAACCTATTTAATTACCTTTTCTCCACATGATAATATATTGTCACCTCTTTTTACACTGTTAGAAGGGGGAGTAAGGAGACAGCACTATCAGGTTCTGAAACACCGTAAGCAGTGCTATGTAGCGGTTGAAACACTGGGATTGGTGTTTAGGTGGGGCTCAAGTTGAAACACTAATATCAGTGTTTGGGAGCACTTTAAACACAATATTTTGGTTTTGAAACACAGAACATGGTAAATCAATACTAAAGTGAGGGTTTCGGAGCTATACCCAAGTGTTTCAATACACATGTATGAGTCTGCAGACACACAACGAGTGTTTTGAAAGTTTGAAAGTCAGTTTAGAGCTTCTTTATAGCACTTTACATTTACATATGATAGGTTTGACCACTGAACCAAATATTTCAGTATTTGTTGTAATTACCAATGAAATGCCCAATCTGGATTTTTTGGCCACATGAATTTGGGAAATTTTCGCTTACATTCTTGAAGAGTTTGATTTATAGATGGAGAACAAGGCTTTTACAGCATTCTAACCCATTGCATATCACATTGGTCTGTTTTACTGTATTGTTTTCAAATATTACTAATGTCAACAAAACTTATAGCCACAAAATACAGCAAATAATTAAAAACTTGCACTTGCCTGTTATCGATATTTGTGTCAATAGTCAATCAATTAAAGAGCACAGCATACACCCATTACTATTTTTTTTTTCATTTTTGGTGCTGGGGCTACCCATTTGTTTAGGCTTTAGGTTCGTATTGAGGATTCTTCCTTTAACTATGATGGATAGCTCAACCATTATAGATTGTTTCTTTTTCAACTAAGCATATAAGCATTTAATGTTTGTTGCTGGTCTTCATTCAAATTAAAAACAGTTGTTTAGCTTTTGTTGTCTTTCAGAGTATCGCCAAATCCTATATCAGAGCTCTGACACTCATTTTTCTTCTTTTAAGAGTACGTTTTTGGCATTTTTGCCGTTATTGGACAGATCAAAGTAAAGAGAGACAGGAAAGACTGGGAAGACATGCAGCAACGGTACTGGACCAGATTCAAACCCAGGACATCACGTTTACATGGCACATGCTTTAGACCACTGAGCCACCAGGACACCCCTCATTCATCTTACAGTTTTTTACGATTGCTTAAGCACGATTTTGAAAACAGGGCTCATTTTGTCAAAACACTACAGACAATTCACACAACCACACACACAAGTAGCAGAACACCTCAGATCTTTCACAAAATTAAACACTTCATTCAAAACTATACAATAATTTATAAAAACCCAATTTTGTCACCGTATGGCACACACATGGTTCATACAATCTGATTCTGTTTGAACCAGTTACACACTGCTGTGCTCAATCTGAAACACTTTCAACATTTCTTACTTTTCTAATGATATAGTCTGGGTTTGATTTTTTCAGAGATATTGTTAAAGTACATGAATATACTGACCAAACATAACACACAAGACCAGTACTGCACACTGATGAAAATATTTATTTCTCTCCACATTGTAAAATCAGTCAGTACATCCATGCATTTCCAAAGGTTGCATTTTGCACTGAAAATCAGAACAGAACATATTCTAAATAGAATATAGTACATAAACAGACAAAAAAAGTAGACAAAAAAGAAAGCATGAATTAAAAAAAAAACCCTAAGCATCATCTCTTCGCCTAGCTGGATCTGGCCATAGCACTTCGTTCACATCACAGGCTATGTCGTCTCTCGCAAGCGAGGGAAGAATCTTCTTGAATGGCGAATCCATCCTTGCACAGACCCTGCATCAATTTGGTCGCAGGCCTCCTCCATGGCTTGAATGAGGGGTATCCTGACATAGGGCTGGAGATCGTAAACCTTCCACCGTCATGCTGAAAAAAACTCCTCAATGGGGTTAAGGAAGGGAGAGTATGGTGGGAGGTATTGGAGTGAAAATTGTGGATGCTGATGAAACCAGTTTTGGACCAGAGCAGATCGGTGGAAAGATACATTGTCCCAGATGACAATGTATCTCATCTGCTCTGCATCCATTTGGTCTTCTGCTGTGACGATGTTGTGTAGTCTGTCTAAAAATGTGAGTATGTGGGCCGTGTTGGCATGGCGGTGGAGGACCCCATTCTGCGTGATTGCACATTGTGATGTTACCACCACGTTGGCCCGGGACATTCAAAATAGCTCTGTGGCCAATGATGTTTCTCCCTCTTCTTCTTACTTTTGTCAGGTTAAACCCAGCCTCATCTATGAAGATAAATTCATGCGGGATTGCATCAGCATCCATTTGCAAAACTCTCTGAAAAAAAGACAACATTGTGTAGTTCAATATAGGCCTACTATCAGGGGTGGGTAGTAACGCATTACAAGTAACGCACATGAGTAAAAAAGTAGTTTTTTTTAAGGAACGAGTACTTTTAGTTCTTTTTTTTAAACTGTACTTCTACTCTTTACTCGAGTATATTTTTGAGCCAGTAATCTACCTTTTACTTCACTACATTTGCCATTTATACCTTTGTTACAACTAGTCTGCTCTAAATGTGGGGACTGAGTGTAGGGGGGGAGAGCGCGAGGAGCACCTCTACTGCAGATGCCAAGTTGCCAGCTGCCTGCAAGATAAATAAGCACCACCTGTCTTTTGACCACGATGCGATGATGACGGAGCAAACCCCAGAACAAGAGGCAGCTTCCAACAAATGGGTATCCCCAAATGAAAAATGTGAATGGAAAGAAGTTTTCATTCTCTAGTTGATTGACTGAGGTCTTGGTACAGGGAGTAATACTACAGAACAGAAAATCTGAGTTTTAATTAATTGAATTGTATTCGGTATCTACTGCATTTTGGGGCTGTAATAGGTTTGGTTACTTTGATAATGTCTGTAAATACTAGAGTTAAACACGTATATTCTGTTTTATAAAGGGCTAAGAAAGTTTTATCAACAAGTGCTGTTTTTTCATTATTTTGCACTGGCCCGCACACCCTAAAAAATATTAAAATGGAAAGGAACTTGTACTTTGAGTAATTTATTAACCAGGTACTTTTTTACTTTTACTTGAGTAGGTTTCTCAAATGGTAATTTTCACTTTTACTTGAGTCATTTTTTATGGGAGTAATTGTACTTTTACTTGAGTATAGATTTCCAGTACTCTACCCACCACTGCCTACTATAAATTTACATGTAAAAAGGTTCTGTGTGCAGTGCACAATACTGAAGTGTACATTACTTACCTCCACATATTCATGCCACAGGTCTTTTACTCTCTCAGAATTTCTTTCAAATGGCACTTGGTAGAGTTGTTTCATCTGTATGTGATGTTTTTTAAGGATTCACCCCAGTGTTGATAGAGAGACCTGATGGACATTATTGAAAACTGTGTGGTCATTGAGGATGTTTGTTTGAATTTCTCTGAGGCGTATCGCATTATTGGCCAAAACCATGTTTACGATAGCTCTCTCTTGTTCCTCTGAGAATATGGGGCCCCTTCCTCCTTGACGTTCTCGACCCTCAATCCTATGTAGACCAATCAAAATACATGTAAAATGTCACAGGACAGCGTACAAGGCATTGTTTCAAACATGGAATGCAGTGAATGGGTACCAAAAAGTACCGATGTAGTGCATATAGTAGGCTATATTGTACTGATTTTACTGTAGACAGTAGAGAAAAGTTGTTTTTCACCTGTGCTCTTGTCGAAATGTCTGAATTACTGTTGCAACAGTATATCTGCTGAGGCTGGGCTGAACTCTCTGTCCAGCCTCTCTCAATGTCAACTCATGGTTTACAACATGGTCAACCAATGTCGCTCGAATCTCATCTGATAAATTTGGTCCTCGTCTTCTTTGTCCACGTCCTCCTCCAGGTCTACCTCTACCTCTTCCTCTTCCTCTCCCTACCCCCTCTTCCTCTGTGGGCTCCCCCTCTCATCCTCACTCTCCCTCTTCTTCTTCCTCTTACTGCAACGTTGCCTTCCATTTTTGTTGAAGACAAGTACACTCGCCTATTGCCTTTTTATAGTGCTTACGCCTGATTGGTGAGTTTACAATTAAGCACCTAAGTGCTTGTGGTGACATGTAGGAGGTTACTTTCCCCAATGGTGTTCCTGTCGCCAGTATTCTGGGGTTTCCCCAATACGGCAGGTCTCCCGGTTATTGATCTTGGAAGCACTTTCTGTGCCATACTCACTCCAAAAAGAGTGTTGTCTAAACGACAACTAAGATAATGTACCCATACCTTCTCAGTAATCAATGTATCACCTAAGTCTTTAAAACTTCTGTCTTTAAAAAAGGTGATTTCTTTAATTTCATCTTAGATCCAAATAAGATAGACTTGGTCTTCCCAAGATGAAGAGACAGCTTACTGTCACTTAACCATCTTCTGAATTTCAAAAGCTCTGAACTCAAGGTGTCTTCTGTCACACTTTTATCTTTGTGTAAGTGTGTGTAAGTAATGCAGAATTATCAGCATAAACAAAGAGGTCAGAAGAACATGCAGCTTTCATGTCATTAACATATAATGAGAAAACAGTGGACCAAGAATGCTCCCTCGAGGGACTCCTGACACTGAAGTTTTGGGTTCAGACAGCACCCCATTTAATCCACCATCTGTTCTCGGCCATTCAGATAAGAGCTTACCCAGCTAATAGCTGAATATTTAAAACCTAAAGGTAAACCCATCTTTGGAGGTACATAAACTAGGATGGTAACCACTGGACATGAGTTAGTTAATATTACATCAACATAGTAAAGATTGATCAGTTGATAAAATGACACTTGAGTGACATTCAAAGATTAGGGACATGTGGATAACACAATTTTGATAAATAAACAAAAAAGCCTTCCAAGTCTTACAATCACAGCTGAGTCCAATCAATGAAATTTGGCATAAACTTATCGGCAATATCAATGGCCATTATAACTCTTTTGTGTTTTATTGTTTGTCTATGGTGAATATAAAGGGTTTCAGTTGGGGGTTAGACAATTTTAATGTGTATGATACCACCTTCCTCGCTGATTGTCAATGTAAAAAAGGCGATTCATTGCTTCAGTGACAGAAGGAATGATAAAATATGGTATTCTCAGAGCAAGTACATCTGAATAAATATTAAGCTAAACTCTGACCAGGTTTATACATATTTGAAAGAAAAAAAAAACTTTACCAGGAAAACAGTGTATTGGTTTTTATGTTATTTGCTGCAATTTCACCAGGAATTCATGCTGATGATACTGCTGTGATGAGTTCAGGCTGATGTGGCCATGAAAAGATGAAGAAACATGATTGAGGATGACGGAGGATGGAGGACGACAGGGAGGACCAAATCTCACAGTAGCAGATTGGCATATCAGTGAGAAAAGGAATGTTTACCGCTCTGCTGCAAAGCCATCCTGAACAGAGGAGCACAGCACTCTGACATAATTGATCAGATCTGTGACTGTATTCTCAACAGTTGTGATGTTGAATGTTTCTTTGGAGAGTGCTGGAGCACCCTGCTCTATATTTTAATTGACTGGACTGGACACATTTCCTCATGTCAGGATAAGCAAGAAATTTCAGCATGTTATACGATTATGTCAGTTGACTTTGAAGCCATGATAGTAAGCCCAAGGTTCTCTCTCTCTGTTCACATAAAGGCAATTCAAAATGATACTTCAGCACAATGTTCATTGAAAAAAGAACTGTTTCCCTCTCAGCATCTCCCTCTGTCTTTACAAAATCAATACAATGTGGGTATATCCAGTGGGAATTGAATTAAAAGAGTTTTGCAGTACAAACAGCTTCTTGTCCATTTATCCTGTGAAGCCATGTGATTTATGTACAAAGCCTTTTATGGTCCCTACTTAAAAGGTGTGACTTATGGTTGGACCTTGATTGATTTGATACTTGATGCTGTTGATGTGTCAAGGCAGGTTGCTAATACCTTTTATTGCGTGGTTTATTGTTTTACTTTGATGTGTGTTTTTTATGACTTTATTGCAGGCTTCAGAACAATTTCCCCCTTGGGAATAATAACATCCACTCAATTCTTTCCAGAAGACCTAAAACCACAGTCAGTAATTTGTAAAGCAATTTTTATTTGAAAATAGCTTCTTAAAGAATGTAACAAATATTGTCATTTCAATTTACTGTGGTTGTTTTTGCTAATTGCAGATAATGAGGATACAAACAGCTTATATGGCCTTAAGAGTCCATGAACTGACATTCCATCTAAAGCTCAATAACATATTGTTGGTAGCTATCACACTATACAATAACAAATACAGTATATTTTAATTGAAAAACAGTTAGAAATTCTTCAACAAAGAATCAAATGATCGAAATGAAAAGTACTATATATTACAAATCTTTGTCAACTACATTCTTGTAGTTTTTTCTCCTGTATTTTAAACATGTTGCCTCCACTGGGCAGATTACTTAAGATTCAAGTCTTCTCTCAAACAGCTTAATTCATTGCGCCCTCTACCTGTGATCTGAATATTGAGTCGTATTAGTTTGGAAAATGATTGGCAGCATTAACCGATGCTGTACACATTTGTACAAAGTGCATGTCAGCTGCCTGGTCTTATGTAAAAATAGTGTCATGTAGATTTTACGATAGTGTTATTTTGATGCTAAAAGCCATGTGAAGTATGGAGAAGTATGAAGTATTAAAATTTGTTTGTTTATAGTATTTGTGCTGGTGGTCTGATAGGGGTTGATGTTAAAGTTTTGTTCTACATTAAATGCATGGCTACCATAGACTTCTACTGAGAGCGTCTGAAAAGCCTTGTAAAATGTTTAATAGTATGCATAGCAACATTCAGCGAGGCATTCAACAAGCCACAACTTCTTCATTTTTACTCTCTGATTCACACCTAAGCATATTATCCATCCATTATCCATTTTTTAGATCTGATTTTACTCTTCCTTAAAATTTTAAATATGACTAGAGCTCTCTCAGACCCATAAATAATGATTTTCCAGATTGTGTCACATTGTATTTCATTACAGCCGAATCTTAGCCAGGCCTCAGCACATGCTGAGCTATAAACTATACTGGCCGCCATGTCTTCCTGCTGTGGGCTTAAACTAAATGGCTGTTATACTGAACATGCAAGTTAATGTAGGTGTTGCGCAGCATTTTGGAAACATATACAGTATTTGTATCTGCTGATAATTTACTTTAGTTCAATTAAGGTGAATCTTTAGACTAATGATAAGATATAGTAACTGGATCATGAGAAAACAGCTCAAAATAATATACATAATGGTACAGAATGAACATTTGGAACAATAAAAATGAAGCAATACTAAGTTATGTCCACATGGTGTCAGTGTTGGATGCTAGAGACAATGAAATGAGGATTGCATGACTTTTGACATTTAGAGTCCTTCACACTAATCTTGGCAGTAGTTAATACCTCAGAACCATTTTGTGATAAGTCTAACTCTGAATCACCTACATTTTTTAAGTTTTCTTATTGCAGGATCCACTTCTAATTTACTTTTTAAAGATAGAATTGATGGATTGTGGCGCATTTTAGAGGTAGTAAACAGAGGTATTTATAGTGACATTCTAGTCAATACTGGGGTTAACCAGGTGACAATTAACATAACCAAGTTACTAATTACATTAAGAGTGATCAGGGTGTCAACCTGTCAAATGGGAGGATTTTAGTTCTGTGGGTGGATCATTTTAGATACTAGAAATGGTGTGAAAATGCTGTTGTGAATAGGTGAGCATCACAACTGATTTTGTCTTAAAGTGGTTGATGTGCGTGGACTGGCTGTCTGATAACTGGTCATCTGAAACTGATATTGATGAATGCTTGATACTGAATACTTTGTTGTTGTATGTGCCCTAAATGCTGGAGTGTTGTGTAATGGGAAAAAGTTGTATAACATAGTGTCTACTGTGTGAGCGCTAAGAGACAGGGAATGACAAAATAGATAGAAAAGACATACTGACACAAGAGTGTTTGAAGTTTTTAATGTCAAAGTCAAACTTTTACATGATTCATCTTCATACCAAACCATTCGTCGACAACTCCCCTTCTTCCTCGTCATAGCAAATGCAATTAGTTCATTAAGTAATTACAGGAAGGGAGCAGCAAAAACACAGCCAGCCCCACAAGAAAAGAAAACAAAGAAGAGAAAATAAAAATAAAAGTTTTTTTCATTTTCTTTTTAAGTGCAGAATTGAAGACCTTAAGCATGCCATTGTCTGTTATGGTTTCCCAGTTCTCTGTTCTACAGCATAGTTTTATCTGTACATGGCTATAATGGTAACAGCAGGAGGGGGACGACAAGTACTTGATGTCCCTTGAAGTGTCCGTTTTTAAAAATGTCTTGACTAGTGGATGATAGATCGCAGACGTTACACTCTTCTTTCTCTGTCTCCCCTCTCTGTTTTGCAGTAGACTGAAACATATTCTTGTTTAAACGTGCAGTATAAAAAAAAGATACATACCCACACAGATTCATGTACAGCAGGTTCCCCCAAGTCCATCTGAGGGTTTGAAAGGTGCCATAATGGAACTGCCATAAAACAGCAGTCTGAAGAAATATCTGCCACTTTGAAGAGGCAGGGCTGTATCAAGAGTCTCTCTCTCACAAAACTTACGAACTGGCCTCAGTTCTTCAGGACCTCTCTGGAGTCAAGGGATTGAGACACACCTATCCTACAAACTAAGACTAATGACTAAGAGTGTGTGTGTGTGTCTGTCTCTCAGTGTACAGACCCTGTGTTGTGATCGTTTGACCAATCCCTTTGATCTCACGCTAGATTTCAACTACAGCGCTCCATGAATAGAATAACTCAGTATGTCGGGCCTTGAGTTTGGTACATCCTCAGCACAGTCCACCAGTAACAGAGCTCAGTCAACAGCCATGTTGGGGCTTTGTAGGGTTAATGGGGGCTTTGGGAGTGGATCAGTGGGCCAAACCAAGACAAAGAGTGCTGGGCACAAAAAAGTGTAGTTGAGGGTATACACAGTATATCCACGCCATAGGGTACACCCACTTATCACCCGAATTACCACTGGCTATAATGAATGGAGGGGTCATGGTACACCCAACTCCTGGTCACCACAATACCACTGTGTTTGTGTGAAGCGAGAGAGAAGCAGCAACAGTGTGTGGATGTGTGTGTGGCCATGTAGAAAAGCCACAGGGTAGTTAGTTAGTAGGTTAAACATTGTGGCACATCTTACCTGAGTGTTGGTGTGTACTAAACGCAACAGTTGCTGGCTAACTCTATAGGCTCTAGACTCTATGCTCTACAAGGATCTATGACCTAAATTACAGTGCTTCCTTAACAGGCATGTCTCCTCCTCCTCATCTGATCCGTAAGAACCAGGCAAATGAAGAAGCACACTCACTGGCAATTTTCAGCAGTGTTACATTCCCCTATCCAGACCTTAATGAGATCAGTGCAGATCAAGGGAGGAGGAGAGGAGAAAGGAAACTCATTAAGACTACTGGGACGACCTAACCCTATTATCCCTATCACACCACTGAACCACACACTGATGATGGGAATTAAGATGTGCTGGCCTGGATCCACACCCACCCTCCAGCCCAGTGCAGCAGAGTGTGTCTGGAGTCATACTGTAGCTGCTGGGAAGGACAAATGTGAAGAAGGAGTCTGTTATCTGTGTGGGCCAGCACAGCAGTATGGGCGTGTTCAGGTCGGCACTGTATGGTGAAAAGGATAGCAACAGAATTCTACGCTCCCACTACATTGTGTTCTTTTTTCAGCCTGCGGCACCCTTCGTGCCAAATCCAGGCACTGGAAACTGAAAGAAAGGCCCAAGGTTACCCTATCCTCTCTCCCTGATAAAGCAGGAACAATTTGAACCACTGAAGCCGACTCCCTCGCTCCCATCATTATCTCCCTTTCCCCATGAGCACACACATACAGTACACATGTATCCAAATAGGCGTAGTATCCAAAAAGGCGTGTGGTTTAAAAAAAAAAACCAATTTAGCATTATCTTTCTTTCATGCAGAGTCCTTTTTTGTTTTTGTTTTTTTTTTGTACAGAAATTTGGTTTTTCTATGAGTCCTACTTACAGTATGTGGAATATTTCATATTCCGAAAATGTCTATCATTACATAGATGTCATCGAAATTCCCTTTAATGTAACCCCACATAGCAGTCAGAAAGATGAATAATTATTTAAATACATTTCATGTTTAAATACTGGCTGGAGGGAGCAGGCAAAATGCTACAGCTAGTTCTATGAGAGGCAATATGTTAAAATTATGATTAAGAGCACATACACACATAGTGCATATGAAGTTGCGCATATCTGTACTGTATGTGGGTTTCTGTTTGTACTTATGTTTTAATGTGCTTTATGTGCACTGTGTGTGTATGTGTATGTGTGTGTGTGTGTGTTTAATGTTTCTGTATATATGGTAATGCAAGTTATTATATACTTTATGTTACATGGCCACTAAATCATGTCATAAACTGTGTGGCCGTATGTATGTTCATGATCTGTAAATGCACTGTATGAGTTGTGTTTACATGCTTGTGTGTGTGTGTGTGTGTGTGTGTGTGTGTGTGAAGGAACATTTATGATACATGAACACTGGATGCATCTGTTAGAATACTGTAGGCGAGCAATGAAATCAGCACCTTAGCGTGCTCTGCAACGGTAGACAGCAGTTGAGCGATAACACTGCCATTTTTTCCAGTACACACATATATACAGTACATACAGACTGGGTGAGAAGGCAAAAAGATCAACACATTATTTTTTCACACACGCTGGAATACTGTGGCACTACTGACAACGTATGAGGACCTTGTATTCCGAATGGTTACAGTTGATTACTGTAAAAAAGTCTTTTTTTTTCCTCTTGATTCCACTATGTATTTTTAGGAAAAAACGCCTGATTTTGGAGATCAGTGTGTTTTTTTTCCTTCTTTGTTATTGTACAGGGGCCATATTTGTTGGTACTTTGATATTCTGTTTATGACTTAGATTCTCACAGTCTTTGCAGTTTCATGTTGCAGTTTGATTGGTTAATATCCTTGTCTCGTGTTACTATAGTGTTGATTAGGCATTAGAGTTTGATTGGTATGAATTAGATCCAAATAACTCAATCAATGACCCGTCACTTCTTTTCATCCATTTTGACTGGATAAGACCACAACGGTTTTTCAGCATCTGGTTCACCAGCTGAGTCCAAATCATGCTTGCTGTAACCTCAGTGAAAGTTTTCATTTGTGCTGAGGCGTTTATGGCATCAGCATTTAGTCATCCTCCATCTCTCTTTTCTTCACACAGATCCCCCTATGGCAGGAGGTCAGGCATGCATTGGATTCAGGTAAAAAGATGAGGAGATGAAGTTGTCCTCCTCCACATCGACATAAGAGGATCTTTGCCCATGGGCAACCTTCACTAGTAGCTATAAAAAGACTTCAGGTTAGAAAGTACTCCTGGTCTGAGCGCTCCCAAGAGTTGATCCATCACTCGCGTAAGTTTAAGTTCCTATAAATATTAGTCAGAATCCAAAAGTTCCAATTTGATATATGACTTTTGGAAAACGTCTTTTCTGACGTTTTCACATCTTCACAGGTTTAAAGGCCTTGCGCACTCTCTTGACGTCTGCATACTCTTGCCAGTAAAGTCTTAACCCAGCACGGACCGATCCCTCCTTCTGTGAAAAGGGAGCGGTGGGGCGGGTCGCTCCATCGCAGGGCCGTCACAGGTAGACCTCGCGGCGTGACAACGTGAGGCAGGACGTGGTCTTGTAGTCCCCTCCTGTCCGCGTCAGTGGTATGACCTCGGGCGGGTTCTGGCCTTCCCCTCCATCCTCTTCTTGTTGGCGCCTCCCAAAGCCTGCGCTGCTAAACGTGTCATAGGATGCCGAGGTCATCTTCCGGTTCAGAAGGTTACGGTTGTGGTCGCCCATGTTCCTGTTGCGGTCTCCGCTCCCCAGGGTGCCGAGAGGATCCCCGTTGGCTAAGGGTAACCTCTGACCTCCTCCGCCGACGACCACCCCGGGCTCGGAGCTCCCTGCGCTGCCGGCGCTCTCGCTGTCGCTCTCTTGGTCATTACCACGGAGATTGTTGTTGTCGTCTCCCGGCGCGAAGGTGGAGAGCCGCGGGGGGTCGCTGCCGTGGCGCTGGCGCTGGCGAGGTGACGGGCGAACGGGCATCCAGCAAGTGTCCGAGTGGCCAAACTCATCACACTCCCTGGTACACTTTCCTGTCAGAGCTACGTCTGGCAACTGTCTGGCATCTGGACAGAGAGAGAGAGAAAAGAGTGTAGGACAAAGAAAGGAGAAAGAAAGTTGGATTGAAGGATGGCGATAAGGGGGCAAAGAAGTAGGAAGAGAGAGCAGAGGGGTGAAAGAGTACGACAGGGGAGATGAGATGAATGTTGGGTAAAGATGGGGGATAAAGATTGTAAAGGAAAAGATGAAATTTGAAGGGAGCAAGAGAGACAGGCAAAGTGCTGTTAGAGCAAAATGGATCAGAAATTGCTGATTTCAGTGAAATCACACAAATGTTTCCTACAAATCCCAGCAGTGGTCAGCATTAGATGAAAGGTGAAAGGTGAGGTGAGGTCAAACCAAATGACTAACGAGGTCAAAGATAAGATAATTATCATATCTTTGAATGACATATTTCTAAGGATCTTCACATGCAAGGAAGGGATGAAGTTCCACACTGGCCCCATTACATCCCCTGGGTGTTGGAGCTAGAGGTTAGTGAGGCCACCAGAGACCAGATGCTGATGTCTTACAGGGTCAAGTGTCAAAGGTCAATGATGATTCTTTATGTAAACCAATCTTTTACAAAATAATATTGACACTGTGGAAAGTGGATGCAAGAATTATGATGATGATGATGATGATGATAGATGAGGTATATGTGGCTTTCCTGTCATTTGCAAAAACGGACGATGCACTTACAGCAGGTGCCATGTTATGTGTGTGTGTTTATAGGACAGAGATGAATTAAAAGTTAACAATAAAGAGAGAAAATAGAGATTTGAGGAAGGGTGCGAGTGTTATATGTATGTAACTAGATATAAAGGTATCGACTAATACATTCTATCCACATCTCCTGAGCAGCTGAAAAAAATCTACTCACAATCTAAATTCAGCTTCGTATTTTTGAAGCATTCAAAAGGATCCACATTCTGAAAACTGATTCTAATTTTGTTGCCTACACACACCAGCACCAGATTCACATTTGTAACCAAACAAACAATTACACAAATGATTATAACAATGAATTCTCTCTTTAAGTCCTCTCCATTTGACCATGACAAACACTTCGGCCCTTTACTGGAAGAAGATTTCCAGCCACAGAAGTACAGTCAGTCACCAAGGACGCGGTGACCTTGATGACGACTGACCGCTGACGCTCCAGCTCTGACATGGCCTTATACAGAGAAGAAGAAAAAAAAAAAAACAAGAAAAGAAAAAAGAAAGGAAAAAATTATTTGCTTTTTGCCTCCATCTCCATCCTTGAGAAGTGAGTCACAAAGGGAAGATTTGGCCGCTGATTGGGCTTCAGCACAATGAAGCCAAGGCCAGGTGTACAGCACTGACACAACATACCTTCACCCATTTGCTAGTATTCAAAAGCACATCACATGACACACGCACACAAACACACACATGTGCGCATACGCATACATACACACATAGACATGCACACGCACACACCTACACGCACACACACACACACACACACGCACATAAAGACACACACAGTAATTGCTCAATTCTAGAAACCACACTCCTATCACATCAGGAGAGAAAGCTCTGCCTAAAGCACATGAAAAATATCAATGAGGGCTCTTGTTGCCAGGGTCTCAGTGTAACCGTGTGTGTGTGTGTGCGCGTGTGAGTGTGTGCCTGTGTGTGTAAACAACACGTGTCACCCTTTCACAGTATACATACAGCCTTGAGGAACAAAATATGTAAGCGCATGTATTTTGGAGCCTCCTGACATCGCTTTTCTGTGAGTTCACTTTCAATTCATTGGATTTATGTGAATTTTATTGGCTGTTCACTTTAATTTGTGTGTATGTGTGTGTGTGTGTGTGTGTGTGCGTGTGCTTGCGTGCGTGCACGTGTGTGTGTCCTTACCATTCTCCACATGCTCCTCCTCCCCCACACTGCCCTCCGGTGTGGTCCGTTCATAGCCTTCCTCCGGTAACGGCAGGGCCCCCAGCCGTGGCCCTGATGAACTCTTGCTGCTCGGCGTCTCCGAGTCCTCCAGGCCACTGTCATAGCAACCGCCGTCCTGGGGCTGGCTGACTACTGAGAAGGTCACCCGGCGAAGGGTCCCCTGCAGGGAACAACATCCACAATATGGGATTAATCATCCAGGATTCCTAATCTGAGATTCTAAATCTGGGGATTAGGCTGGTGGGCAGGGGTCCGCAAAGACATATCGAGATTATCTGTTCATGTTCGCCTTGATTATGGGCTTAGCTGCTACAACGCAGGGTAATAGCCATCTACCAATCACAGCGGTCTTTCAAAGTTTTTGGTTGGGTTTTAATCTCGGTTTAGATTAATGCTTCTGGACATAGCGGATGTTTACACACAGCTACTGTTGGAAAACCCGTGGCCTGCCTGGAGACACTTATTTTTCATCTGGAATGGGGCCCAGTGGTAGCAGCTGGGTAATATAGTACACCCTAAAAACCACCTACTTTGTGCTCTATTTCACTTGGTGAAGTGTGTTAAGCCTTCCATTTGGGTTGCAAAAGCTTGAAATATAACCATGTGGTTTCCAACCGTAGGCTGCCCCATCACTGTGTACACACACCAATGGGCCGTCTACCACCAGTGACAAATCTAGTGATCCTGCAGTGTGGCGACTGTTTAAACTCACGTAACAAATAACGTCATTCAATCAAATTGAGCTTCGCGACCTGCCTGAGTTCTCCGTGTACAAATCACCACGGTCTAGTTAGCAGACTAGTTTCCACTTTGGGGAGGAAAAAGACTGTAATAAGTCCATGCTGAGAGAATATCAGAGAGAGTTAAATGACTGCGTCAAGGCCTGGAGGGATCACTCTGCGCCAGGAAGCCCATTTCTATACAACACCCCTCCTATCTCTACTCACACTCATTTATCTGCTCACAAAATTACAACCCTGCCAATTTAGATCTCCCTTGAAACAGGCGTCCTATAGAGAGGAAGTGAGGGAACAGAGGGAAAAGCGCAGATTAGGGCGGAAAAACTTCAGCTCCGAACGTCGCCTTAGGATAATCTAGGGGGAAATTGACGGACGGCGGGGATAAAAGCCCGAGCTGCGCCAATTCTTCCCTTTCTTCCAAACACCAAGAGAGAAGGAACATTTGAACATTTCACCTAATGAACATGCAAGACGAAAGCGGAGAGGGAACACAGCAAAATTAATTAGGCGGAGGGGGAACTGAACGCAACGCTTGTTTCTCCACCGGTTCTCGACAAGGTTCAGATGAAAGCGGGACGAGAGAGAGACCGAAGGAGAAAGTGACACCGACATCACGGGCGACGAGCGCAAGCGAGACAGAGGAAGAGAGAGTCAGATAATGCAGTCTAATGAAAAAGTAGCAGTTCTCGGCGTCTCGGTCTCCTCAGCTTAACCCTTTCCACGGGGAGGAGTGTATTTTTAGAGTTTAGATGAAGCGGTGACCGTGCGCCCTCATCGCCAGTCATTTAGCGTTTAGACAGGAGCAAGAGAACGAGGGGAAAGTGAAAGAGAGGGTGGAAGAGTGAAAGAGAGAGAGAGAGAGAGAGGTGTGGAGAATTGAGGGGTTAGGATTACCAGATGAATGCGGGAATCCAGCCTCTGCCTTAGGGTGGGAGCTGATTGACAGACAGGGAGTGAGTTACCACTATTGGAGGACTGGTGCCAGTTACCCTCTGTGTGTTCTATTACAGAATTCATCCGTTCAGCCGTGATTCCATCTAATTCAATTTCCCTCTAACCCTCTTTCTGTCCGTAGCTCTCCCCCCTCTTTCATTCTCTCTTTCTGGTAATTTTATTTTCTACTCTACCCGCTTCCACCCCTCCTTCTCCCCCGTCTTTTTCCACCCTCGCCTCCACAGCCGCGCGGCATCTCTCCCCCCTTCTCTCTTTCCCTCATTCCCCCCCCGTTTTCCTCCCGCCACCCCCGCTGCTCTCTCGCTCCCCCCCCCTCTTTTTCTCTTTGCCAGTCAGCTTTATGATGTGGCGATCGATGATGTGTCCTTGACCTCGTTATGAGTCCCTCTCCTCTTCCCCACAGCAGGCTTTATTGACCCATAACTCCTCTACACTCTAACCCCCTTCCTCCTCTCCTCTCTCGTCCTCCGTCTTCTCCATCTCTCTCTCTCTGTCTTTTGCTCATTGACAAACTTGACAAACTCATGTTATGTTTGGGCATCTTTTGATCGTTAACTTCTGCTTCTTTTGCACTCTACACATCCCCCCCTTCCCCTCTCGCTCCCTATCTCTCCATGTCTTTTTTTGGTTCTTCAAAAGCTTCACTCTTCCCCCCAAATTGGCTATATTTTTGGCCACTCATTATATGTATATATACTTATACTTATACTTCTGCTGCTCTTACCCATTCAAATCTTTATTCTTCCACCTGCACCTCAACTGTTGTCAGCCCGGTCTGTTTTTTTTTTTTTTTTTTTTTTTTTAGCTTTTAGCTTCTCTGTCTTCTTGGCTCATACCTTACTGTAACTCTATCTCTCTTTCTCTTTTCTTTCTGCATTACCGGCTTTTGCCTTTCTCTAAAAAAAACTCTCTCTCTACCCAAGCTCCCTTGATGTTTTCCAACCTGACTCACAAAGCACAAAGTATGTTTGTGTGTGTGTGTGTGTGTGTACAGTGTGTGTGCTTTCTATTATTTGGCTGAGCTGTTGCAATAAAGGACACATTAGCTCAACTATGTGCTGTGTGTCAATGCACATGCACGCACACACATACATACACACACACACTCACACACACACAGCTGACTTGGCTGAGGGCCAGTGTGGCCTATGAATTCATGCCTGATGGAATATTAATTGAGTTTGACGGAGGACATAAAAAACCTTCCCCTTAATCTGACACGGGCCATTACAGTTCAATACTGACATGGGAGCTTCAGTCATCTGCACAGCACTGAGTGTGTATGAGTGGGTTGTAACTGTGTGTGTGTGTGTGTGTGTGTGTGCGTGCGTGTGTGTGTGTGTGTGTTGCAAGTAGATTGTATGAGCATATGAGTGTCTCGATACAGTATGGGAGTTAGTTTGAAGTTATTTCTGGCAGATCTGTGTGAATCAAATAGCAGCATGATAGGTCTGAACTCAGAATAGACTTAACCATCTGAATCCTACAGCTCTGAAGGAGCTGTAGAACTGCTCCCAATATAGCTTTCATTTCATGACATGAGCTTGTTGCAATGTGTGCGTGTGTGTGTGTGTCTGTGTGTGTGTAAAAGAGACTTCACACCTGCATGTTTGTGTTTTCTGACTGCGTATGAGTGTGAGACTTTGAAAGCCTGCAGAATGTGTTGTGTCAGCCTGTGTGTGAATATGTGTTTGAGTGCGTACGTGTTAGTGCGAGTGAGGATGTGTGTGTGTGTGTGTGCACGCGCGTGCGCACGCAGGTCGGCTCAGTCATCAAGGTAATTAGTGTGTAAACCTCCTCGCTGTCGGTTCAAAGAGAATTAACGAGCTCTAGTTAATTAACAGTCTCCCTCTCTCCTCGTTACATGTGTCTGCATATTCAACACACGTGTGCGTGTGCTTGTGTGTGAATGTGCGGCATCTGCATAACATCTGAGTGTGTGTCCTCCGCACGTGTATTTGTCTGTGTATGTGTGTGCGTGCACATGTAGGTGAGAGTGTGTGTATGTGTGTGTGTTTGCCTATGCCCTGCTACACTCCCGTCTGCATAATGAATTGACAGGATGCGGCTTATGCATAAACCAAAACTACAAATATGGTTGTAGGACTAGAGCCACATTTCCCCTTGGCTCTCTGCTCATTCTCATTTATGTTTGACAACATCTAGGTACAGGGGGAGAGTTGATTTTATTATTTATTAGTTTGCTACATAGACATTATGCTAAGTTATTTATTTCATTTTCAGCACATAATTGGTGTTTTGGTTATAACAATGCTGAGGTTGGAGGTTAAACTCCCACTATGGCCACACATTTGTTCATTCAAGCACTAAACTGTAAGTCGCTTTGCATGCAAGCAGAGTGAGCATGTCATGCATAATCCATAGCTGACTACAGTATATAGACCTGTGCTGTATATCCCATTCTAGATATACCAATATGACCAATATGACATACTTTACAATCAACATTCAGTATAATAAATACGGACAAAATTAATGGTACGGTATTTAATTATCAGTGCCATAACATGATACTATTTATTGGAGTTTGACTGATATGGCTTTTTTAAGGCCAATAGAGTCTTTAAATTTGATTATTTTCATGCCAAAAAATTCCAAGTATTCAGTGTTTTCCCCTAACTTTTATTCTGGTCACGGTGGAAAAGCCTCTGAAACAGCATTCCGACCATCATGGGACAGTAAAACTCATTTAAACCCATACTAATGGAATTCTTTTGGTGGCTTAGCAGCTCTTTAAGGCAGAGTGACCCACCCCACCTATTTGATAGTAGGGGAAACCCTGGTATACACTGTGTTTTTAATGAAAGAATTAAAAAACTCCAACATATCGGCCGCGGATGACACTGACTGGCCGATATTTAATGAAAGGTCAAAATCGGTCTGCCGGTATATCGGTCTAACCCTACTATTTCTATCATGAAATTATGTTAGAGCATTGTGTTTTTCCTAATATGATATCCTATTTACTAGCCAAGAGTTAGATGACCTGATAAAATGTCAGTCTTCCGCATATTATAGCCATAACGGAACAGAATATGTAAGGTGATATGTTATTCCGCTGCTGTACCGCAACACACTATGAAAACTAATATGCCTCTGTTGACACCACATGGGTACAGTCGAGACTTCATATCTAGAATGCTGATCAGTCAAAATGACCTTTGCTTCTGCTCTCTTGTTCTGCCTCTGTTTGGAAATCATGTTGCGTTAATGCAGCCGACAGATGTGTGTATGGCACTGGGCTCATCTGTGGGTGAGTGCAGCATGAGTCGGGAGTGAGTAACCAAACTCAATAAGTGTATTTTTATTAACAGTCGAATACTATTGAAAAACAATGCCTTCATATTGACTGCCGTTCTATACCAATTATTGACCAATTATAAAGCACGGATGCTTCCACTTTCCACGATTAGACTGCAATGTGAAGACGCTATGTGTGTAATAAATAACACATGGATCAATACACATGATTATCCAATCAGTATATTAAAAGTGAAAGAGCTTTGTAGGCTCCATTGTTCACATGGTTTCACTTCCTGCTTTTAATGTATTTTGTTTTTGACTTTTCCTTGCCATTTTATTGTTTTACCATTTTCCACCATGTTGTTTTTGTTGCCATTTAGATTCTGTTATCCAGTTGCTTTAGTGTGCCATTTTGACTTTTTGTTGTTTTTTTTCTATTTATTTATTCTTTTTGAGCTGAACATTTTTTAAGCACCTCGGGTGTGAAATGGGTGAAATGTTTTAATGAGCACCTTGGGTGTTTTTTATCTCACCTACAAAAATTGGCGAATTTCATCTCTTCTTTCTGTATTATTTAGCATCGTACTTCATCACTGTATTTTTTATCATATCACTTCTATATTTCATCCCTGTACTGATAAGGCCAATAAATAAAACAAAACTACACTAAACTGAAACAGAAAACTCAAGTCAATTGGTCAAATTTCTTAGTTCTTGGGTTACATTTGCTGGGAAATCTTTGAACCCTTTTGCTGTTGACTGCTAAGTTACGCATCAAAGGCAGCAAGGAGGAGAAACAGTGAAATATGCTGACAGAAAGCATCTCACAGGGGCTGTGGAACAGGACAGAGGTGTTAACAATTCATTTGACGATGATAAATTTACACGGGTTATCTAAATATAGGCCTGATCTAAAACTGCAGTCTAGACCTCGTACCGTAATGTGCGAGGTGCGCAGCGGAGGAGGAATGTGGTGTCCTGAGGCTACGTCGAAAAGTGCAGACATCCTGTTTACACGTTGCACCCATTAGGTCAAGCAGGCAGGTAAAGACAAGTAGGAGAGGGAGAGAAAGAGACAGACGATGAAGGGAGACGAGCCATAAACAGATGAATGAAAAAAAAGAAACGGATGAAAGACGGGGCCGAGAAGAAGGCTGCTGCTAATCGGCATTTGCAACCAGAGCGGGCGACGGGCGAGAATGCGTATAACCGCAGACGGTGGGAAATTAGAAAATGAGGAGTGAAAGGATGGTGCTGTGAGCGGAGAGAAGGTTGACTGTTGTGGTATTTGTAGAATGCAGAAAATGGTTTGGAGAGCAGAGTTTGGAGTAGCAGGCAGGTTGAAACTCAGCTTAGGGAGGGCTGAAGCAATCTGAATGGAATTTCTTCAGCTGTCTGACTGACGGATGGTGATGAGCCAAGGCACCTTGTAACTGCACACACACACACACACACACACACACACACACACACACACACACACACACAAACACACAACTGTGCACATACTGTAAAACACACACTCGGCACACCTGCTTACTTGCACTTGAACACACACACACACAAATGCACACGCGCGCACACACACACACACACACACTCATAACTATGCAGCGTGTATGTTGCAGTGGGACCACCTCTGCAGTAAAAGCAATCCTCCCTACCCTATGCTTCTCCTCTCCTCTTCCCCCTGTTTTTTTTCCCTCCCATATTTCTCTCTTCCCTCTCTTCCCTCGCGCTCAGTCTCTCATTCACCCCTCTCTCTCTTATTTTCCCTTTCTCTGCTTTCTCTCTCCCCCTTTCACACCCCTTTCTTTTCACTCCACCGCTCTCTCTCTCCTCCCATCCTCCTCCTCCTTCCCTCTCTCTCTCTCTCTCTCTCTCTCTCTCAGTCTCTCTCTCTCTCCATGGCTCCCTCTAGAAGCAGGTGATGTAGAAGGGTGCTCAGCAGTATCTGACTATCAGGCCTGACTCTGTGAGAGGAATGATAATCACTGTGCTGCACTGCAGAGAGAGAGAAAGAGAGGGAGCGAGGGAGAGAGGAGAGAGGGAGGGAGAGGGGGCATGAGGAAGAGGGAAAGGGGGGGGCAAGTGCGGCAGCAGAGAGAGGGGGCAAAAAAGAGTGTGGGGGGGGCGTTGGTGAGAGGAGGGAGAGAGAGTAAGACAAAGAGAAAAGAGAGAGAGACAGCAAGACAAAGAGAAAGAAAGAAAGAAAGAAAGAAAGAAAGAAAGAAAAAGAAAGAGAAAATGACTACTTCCTTAGTAACATGTAACTACTCTCTGTGTCAGGCATGCTCTCTCTCTCGCTCTCTCTCTCACCCTCACACAAACACCTTCTCCTCCACCCCTCCCCCCATTGTCCCCCTCCTGCACACACACACACACACACACACACACACTCAAACACAGACACACACACCCCATAGCTTGTAGTACAGCAGCCCCGCGGTATGAGGGAGAGCCTTAGCCTTGTGTCTGAGCGCCAGAGAACATTAACTGCAGCAGCGAGGTCATCTGATCGGCACGCTGCGGTCCCTCTCTCTCTCTCTCTCTCTCTCTCTCCTCCTCACACTGCTGCAGTCTGCAGTCTGCCCCCATGTGGCCACCGCAGGAACTACCGGACACGCCGGCTATTACGTCTACAGTCCCAGTAAACAGTTTTCGTACCGTACGATGTATGTATGTAATCTGCTGACGCTAGCTGCTCGTGAATCATTTTCTCTTTCTGGGAGCAATTAAGTCCTAACTCTGCGGCCACTGCTCATTATCATAACGCTAACTAGTTACTGTAAGTGTGCGGGGTGTTTGTAGTTGCTTGTGTGCAGTATGTGTGTGTTGGTGTGGGCGAGGGAGAGACAGAGAGAGGAAGAGAAAGGGGGACAGAGAGAGAGAGAGAGAGAGAGAGAGAGAATGCTTCACCGTATGTGGGGCTACTGCATTGCCATCCACCACAGCTTTGTTATCATCAAGCTGTCCACTCTGGCATTGAGCATTCTCCCTGTCTCCATCTGGGCTCTCCACCCTGCAGATACACATTGAAAATCACTGACTCTATTCACAGCGTTGCGCCTTTGAAATGTTTATCCTTTTGTGCAAATGGTCGCTGCCTATAGGGGTGAAAAACAAAACAGAAACAAAAGCTGATAAGGCTGAAATGTACAGCGAGGCTTACCGGACAAATGCCCATGACTAGATGATTAGCTCCTTTGTTTGTGTGAGCGTTTGTGTGTGTGTGTGTGTGTGTGTGTGTGTGTGTACGCTCGTGATATTCATTACTTTCTACTGCCAACCCCCTAAAACAGTCATCTCTTATAATATCCATGACAGCAGTCATTGTTAAGAAAGACGCAAACAGGATGGTGGCTGTACAACCACCCTTCTGTGTGTGTGCGTGAGTAAGAGAGACCATACATATGTATGCCTGCTATTTAGATGGCATTTACTGCCCATTCTGGTCGGTGTGTGTGTGTGAGTGGAACATTAGACTAATAGTATGCGTGTTAGGAACAGGCTTTTCCCACCCACTGCTATTGTCCATTAAGGTTGACCAGAGGAGACTGGACAATGGATTCACTGTGAGGGGCCAGTGTATAAAAGGCTAAAAGTAAGGATGAGGCTAAAGATACTTACTCTAACACACAGGCGGGCACAGAGGCAGGCAGGCACACACCCACACACACGCATGCAGACACAACACAACACAGCACACACACACACACACACACGCACAACCTCCCTGTTGAGAGTGATTAGCAGTGCTGCTGTGAACAATAGACAGAGTCAATAAAGGACCTCAGAGACATCCGGAGACAAGAGCAAGGTCTCTATCCCTCCTCCACCCCCCCTCCACCCCGCCTCCCCTCCCCTCCCCCACTTTTTCTCGCTCTCCACACCCCGTACACTTTCTCCTCCGTGTTGATACACTTTCTGTATATAGATACATTCATCCCATTCTTTTATCCCACGCTGGTCTTTCTCCTCCAATGTTCCAATTCGTTTTTTGATTTTTCACATCACCACCCAACTTGCTCTGTATCTCCCTCATTTTCTCCTTGTCTCTTTTTCTCTCTCGCTTACTCTTTCTCCTTTGTCGTGCTCCTGTCTTTTGTAAAATGGGCAGACGGGCTGAGCTGACAGAGGCTGACACGGCGGCGCACCACAACAAACTGAAATCCATCCTGTCAGTTTAGAATCAGTGTCACTCATTTTACAAGGTTAAAGATAGCTCTGCCTAATGCGCTGTCAGATGCAAACAAACACACACATATGACAGATACCCCTTGCCACACACACACACACACACACACACACACACATACACACACACACTCTGCACTCATGCTCCAGGAACGGACCGCATTAACTCACCCACCTACATACACATATGACCCAAAGTGGTTGAGCGGTGTGTGTGAGTGAGATAATATGTCTGTCTATTGGATATTTGTGAATGTGAATGTGTGTGTGTTTGTGTGTGTGTGTGTGTGCGGACCCCATTTCAGCCCTATCACCCCTGTGACAGACACAGTGGCACAGAAATGTCTTGGGGCGCCTCGCCCGATGTCTTGACAATAGTCTCAGTGTGTGTGAGTGACAGAGAGTGGCTCGGGGACACAGAGGGGGCGTTATACTGGGTAGACGACACGCACGCACGCACACACACACACACGCTAAAGAGGGAAGACAGTGCACTCTTTCTCTCTCTTCCCTCTGCGCTATTTCTCATTCCCTCTCTCCCTGACGCAGAGAGACTCAATCATTCTCACACTCTCTGTCTCCTTTGACGCAGAGGAAAAACATAAAACAACTGCTCCCTCACTCTCTTTCTGTGTGTGCGCGAGCATCCGTGTGTGCATGTGTGTGCATGTGTGTGCATGTGTGTGCATGTGCGCACACAGACTGTATAATTAATATGGCTTTCATTTTCTTTGAGCTATGAAGTATGCTTTTGGTATGCAAACAGACTTCTCGCGTGTGTGTGTGTGTGTGTGTGTGTGTGTGTGCATATGCTGTTCGATACACCAGAGACCGAGTGCAGAGTCGGGCCATTGAGCGGAAGGAAGGAGAGTTAATGAGAAAGCAGGGGAGAATCCAACCCTTCCCCATCGATAACCTCACACCACACTTCAAGCACACACATTGGCTGCATTTTCACCATCCCCTTTGCAAATAATAGTACAGCGTTAGGGTTAAGAAATGACTTCACTGAAGTCATATCCAGCCGAGTTTCAGAGAGCTGAGCCTTTGTTGGAGAGAGTCAGGCTGATTATTATGCGACTCCTTGCATTGAAAAAAAGAAATGTTTAAAAATGCAAATTGTTCCACAGCCACTGCGGTAAAACAGTTAAGCCACGGCTGAAAACATAATGTTTGTAGCATACCAAAACTATATTCTGCACACATTATAATATTTAAATGTATACTGTACTAATCTATACTAATGCATGCCTACTTCAGCAGATATTGTAGCCCAATAGTGGGTCTTCATGGATGTCAGGATTTAAGGAATGTGTTCACATGTTTACAATCTAAGGAGTTTATATTTCTTAATACTTAATATTTCCACCAAGCTTCCTCAGACAAACTATCATTTGGAATATATATATCCTGAAAAAGGAAAATCTTTGTTGGTGGGGACAGTTCACAAGTGTGAGCCCATGTTGAGGGATCATGAGGAGACATTTCTTCGCTTTTATGTCCTGTGGGCCCAAAGGGTCGAGCACCACTGCTCTAGCATACTAATGTATATACTGTCTGTAGTGTGTGTATGTGTTTACCCTATCTATTGAAAAGCTGAAACTTCAAAATCTTTATAGGTACACATACATTAACGTATGTCTATACACAAGTAGAAGCTCTCTGTGTATAAAATGCTTGCCTAACAATCTAGATCTTAGACTCACACATTCTACATAAAGTCCCTTATGGGAGTAGGGAATTAATTATTAAACCATTCATAATGATCACGGCGTGTAACACTAACACTGCTTTTTAAAAGTCACGCAGAGCCATTTTCCTGCAGCAGCGACTCAACTCTGCACATGAAAACAACACCAGTTTCTTTGATATCCAATTAGTAGTTTAGTCGATAATTTTAAACTGAATGTTTGATCACCCTTGAAACTATGCTGCCGGTTTATGGTTGAGATCTGCTTGAAAAGTGGCCAAGCGCGGTGTGCATGCGTGACTTCTGCCTCTTGGAAAATTCATAAAAAAAAAAGGGAAAAAAAGAAAAATCCATGGGGAACATGTTGAGGTGAAATCGTTGATTCAACATGTTTTTGACGGAAGGCTCCCTGCAACGGCTCTGCAGGATTTAAAAGGGCCATCGTCAGCAAAGGCCGGCATTAAGAAACACACTCACACATCGAATTCTAATCAAAGCCTGCTCTTTTTAACAGCCATGAAAGCTTTCATGTTAACACGACACCGCGACCAAAGCTTTATTCACGAGTTTAAAAGAGACTGACCGGTCAGTGAGCATGTGTGTGTGTGTGTGTGTGCGCGTGTGTGTGCGTGTGCGTGACCATACACCATATCTGCGTCAACACACTCTATCCTTGCTTCTCATCTTACCGGTGATACTGTGTGTGACTCCCCCACCCATGCATAAATTGTCTGTGATCCCCTACTTACAAAGTGTGTGCGTGTGTGTGTGTGTGTGTGCGTGTGTGTGTGTCTGTGTATGCATGTGCACAGGGATGCGTATATTTTCCAAGCCTTCTCAGGTTGTCGGCTCAGATGTGAGCATTCTTTTATCCAGCCAATTAGAGGTTGCCATTTCATCCCCATGGAAACCTGTTTGGGGCCCTAATTGGCAGATTGATTTGCATGACTTTGATTTCAATTTTGCGTGTGTGCTTGTGTGCAAGTTTGTGTGCATGCCTGTGAATTTGAGTAATTTTCAGTAACACTGTGTTTTTGTTGTTGTTTTTTTCTTCTTTTTTCTCAAGTGCTGTTAGTTCCCATCTTCATGATATGTGTGTGTGTGTGTGTGTGTGTGTGTGTGTGCGTGTGTGTGTGAGAGAGAGGAGAACACAAAGTTTCTCTAAAGCCGGCTTAACAATGCAGGTCTGACTTGTACCTGTGCTGTGTTGACCCCTTAAGTACCAGTTCTACTGTAATGCAGTGGCAATTACTGTGTTGTATTAGCAGCAGGCCAGCTGGTTCAAAGAACAGTGTAGTACAGTTGAGTTCAATTTGCTCTTAGTGTGTAAAAATGCCATTTAGGGTGTGTGTATGTAAAAGCGTGGAAAATCGTATAGGATGGTCAGCTTACATATTATGGATGTAGTGGAATAAATACATGTATTTATTCGTAATGTCTGCTGAAAGAGTTTAAAGTGGTATGTGTGTGTGTGTGTGTGATTATGTAGTCTGTAAGTGTTTGTGTCGAGCAGGTCAAACCTATTTTAATGCTTCCGTTTGAAGGCGCCAGGGGCATTTCTCTCTAATGGCTTGACCGGCAAGTTCTTATATCTAGTTCAGCTCTACACACACAGGTGTGTGTGTGTGTATGTGTGTGTGTGTGTGAGTGAGTGTGCGTAGGTGGCCGTCTCTTATCTGGTCTGTTCCTGACATGCACAGGCAAGTGGGGATGAGAAAGGATCAAGGCACACTCACACTCACACACACAATCATAAACACACACACACACACACACACACACACACACATAGAGAGAGACTTGGGTCAGTGGTATGATATGGAGCATCGCTGCAGGCAGAGGCCTGCCCACTCAGATTTATGTAACTTAGATAGGGCAGGTAGAATGCTCTCTCTCACATACTCCCAAACACACACACATCTACACGCTCGCGCGCACACACACACACACACACACACACACACACGCACACACACAAACACACACACACCCCAAAATAGCCCGAAGACTCTGAGCTGGCTCTACCCGCAGAGTGAAGCTCCCTCCCTCTCCTCTCTCTTCTTCTAACCCTGGACCCATATACCTCATTTCTGTCTCTTTTTCCTTCCATCCCTCCCTTTCCACGCTCTCTCCGTCAGCTTCTCACCCACAGGCAATACCTGCATTTTCATTTTCTATCTTTGCCTCTCTCTCTACCCCTCTCTGAAGCAGCGCCTCTTCTCCCAATCGTCTTCTCTCCCTCCGTCTCCCTACCCAGCTCTCCTAACCCTAACCTCACCTCTCTACCCCCCCCCCCCCCCCCCCCCCCCCCCAACCCTCCACCCCCGTGTTTCTAAGCTATGCCAATTCCTGGCTATGTACTGGCCAGGAATTCTTCTCATCTCTTTTCTCCCCTCTCTCTCTCTCTTCTTCTTCTTCTTCTTCTTCTTCTTTCTTGTCTGTCTCTCTCTCCCTCTATCTTCATCTTGATCTTCCGATTCATCTCTTTTCCACCAACAATTCTAAAACAGATGGCTACACTTAGCCTGGGGCAAAAACATTGGCTTTGGACTTCAGCGCTACCAGGGCCAGTCTTTCACACTCATGCAAGATCTAAAAAGCTGATATCCGGCGAAAACTGTGCTCCGATTCCCCAGTAGCAAAAAAGCATTAACCATATCGCATAGTATAGATATTCACACCTAAGGCCTGTTCCTTGGTAGCGTACTTAATTTTATTATTTTTTTATTCAATCAGAAAAATCCAAAGCAACGATTTAAGCTCTGACGTAAATCAAAGTCTAAAACTGTGTGTGAGAGAGAGAGAGAGATGTTAAAAGCCATTTAAAATATTTAAAGAAGCTGTTAAGAGATATTAAAAAAAAAAAAAAAAAAAAAAAGAACTTTGGAACCATTCAAAAAATACGTTTTGGAAAGATGGATCCAGATGGGGGAGTGATGAAGTGAGATGAAACCACTTAGGGAGAACAGAGAGATCAATCAGAGAGAGGACAGACGGAGGATGGGGGGGGGGAGGGGGGCTGGGGGGGGGGGGGAGTTGATAGAGACAGAGAAAGAGAGACAGACATGGGAGAGGAGGGGGGGGGGGGGGGGGGGGCAGATTGGAAGGGATGCTTTTTTATTAGATGAATTGCAGAGCAGTAACCGAGTGAGTACAGACAGCAGACAGTGCCTGCAAGCTAATAAGCTAAGTCTACTAGTCTATCTAGTCTACCAAGACGAAGCTAATGATGTTAACGTCGATCCACTCAATACAATCAAATTCACTCACACTGCCCACTGAGCTCATACCGGCGGCATCCACCGCCGAGGAACACGGCGGGAGCTACAGCTTCAATTCACGTCAATTCAAGTCGATTCAACTCAACCCAACCCAACCCAGCTCAATACCACTTAATGCACTGAAGATTCCTTTTGTGGTGGAGAATAAAACCAGTCACTGGGCTACTAAGCCGTCTAGAAGCGCTGTCTAGCGCTAGTAAGAGATCTTTTGTTTGGCAATATTGGGTAAAATTGCTCAACCCACAGACAGCCATTACGGTAATGCTGGAAGGCAGATGAGCTGAATTCAGGGCTGTACAATGCCGAGCAGAGTCTGCACGAAGCAAATAAAAGGAAGCATCTCAGCGAGGGGCTTGCTATGTAGGTCTTTGTGTGTGCCGGAGTGTGTGCGTGTGTGTGTGTGTGTGTGTGTGTACTGTGTGACACAGAGTTAAGAGACAGTGCGCTTGTAAGCCTCTGTGTATGCGTGTGATTCCGAGAGACAGAGTGTGCCCGGGCATGTGTGTGTGATTCGATCCGCGGGGAATGAAAGACGAAACTGATGTAAGAGCCGGGAAACTTTCCTCGTCGCTCATGTGTCATCATATTCTTTATCAGAGTTAAGTTTGCTCGCGGTGGAAAAGGTGTAACACACGTGTGAGTGTGTGCAATTATGCCCTATTATGTACACACACACAAGCGTGTTTCGGTTTAAGCCCATACGTCTGGCGGCGTCTGGCGAGCGTCCGTGCCTCGGCTTGTCTGAGTGTGTGTGTGGCGATGACATTCCCACATTCTTGCCATTTTGCGGAGAGCTTGAAACAAAGGCTGAAGGTGGAGGGGTGGAGGGGTGGAGGGGGGGCAGTTGTTAACACTGTAACATTATCAGCTAAACAGCCTGTCTGTATTATCTAGTGGGGTAAACAGCCAAGACAGACGGGGGGACTTCCAAACACATTCCAGGACTGGGTGACCTTGATGTGAGAGGGAACAAACAATTCGCTTCCTCTCGCTGTCGCAATCTCTCCCCCTCTGTTTCTCTCCTCACTTTGTCTTTCTGTCTTTGTCCTGCTGCGTTGAGCCCACACGCATGCACACACACACCCACGTTTGTATTACTATACTTGTGAGGACCTTCATTGACTACATTCATTCCCTAACCCCTAACCTTAACCCTCACAACTGCACGCTTAACATTAACCCATGCACTAACTTTGACCCTTATACCCTTAACCTAATCCTTAAGTCCTATCCTTAAAATAGCCAGTGAGGACCAGTAATCATCTTTCTATTCTAGTGAGGACATTTGATCCTCATAGCTATAGAAAAAGGACACACACACACACACACACACACAGCATATTCAATTGCTGCATATCCGTACAATCCTGGCCGACCGGAAAATCAATATTTACAGTATGAATACGGGGTAAGCATGTGTTCCACCCCCACACCAGAGCACCTTACACAAACACTCGCAGCACGTCTCCATTTTCCCCCTAATGTTTGAGCCTTTCTTCCTCTCCTCCCTTCAACTCTCTCTCTCTCTCTCCCTTTTTCTCTCACTTCTCTCTCGCTCACGCTCCCCCTATGATACCCACTGACTCCCCTCCCCTCCCCTCCCCTCCTCTCTTTTGTCTGCAGGTCAGTAGATCAGTTTTCAGTCTGGCTCTTTGGGTGATCCCCGGTTTGGTTACCTCGTCCTTCTCACCTCTCGTTTACCCTCACCTCCTCACCCCCTCGCCTCGCGCCCATACGGCCAGCTGCGCGGCCCGAGCTAACCGTTGCTTTGATAAAGACATCAGTATATTGGTATCATCATGACAGGGGTCACGGGTCGGTTACGGTGTGTGTGTGTGTGTGTGTGTGCACGTGTGTGACAGAGAGAGAGAGAGAGAGAGAGAGAGACAGATAGGGGTGTGTGTGTGTGTGTGTGTGTGGATGAGAGCCTCTTCACCCCCTATGAAGCGACCGCATGCCGCATGTTATCACAGTAGGCGTAGGTGCGGGTGTGTTCATGCGGCGGGGGGGGGGGCGAGTGTGAGCCCGTGACAGACGCTCATCATATTTAATCCTGGAGGGATTTCGTTGAAATGAAAAGCTGCTTTTCAATTTAATAATCCCGCCGACCTAATCTCTTCGCCCGGCCCCGTCCATAGTACAGTCCAATTAGATGAACAAGCCCGGCTGGAGGAGTCCTGTTCACCGCAATCTCATCTCCATAGCCCGTCCTTGCTCTGTCAAAACACTGTGGCGCCCCGCGTCGTCACGGCCCAGCGCTGACCTTCACCATGCTTTGTGGAACTGTGCAATGCGCAAAAAACTGCGCTGTCAACCCACCTCCTTCCACTGCAGTCTTGGCCTTGTTAACAGGGCATTGATTAGACTTGGGATGTGTGTGTGTGTGGGTGTGTGTTTGTGTGTGTTAAGTCCGGTTCGATCCAGCCTTTGTGGCACCGCGCTCTCACCCACCCACACACACACGCACGCTGGGTCCAGAGAGAGAAAGTGCTCACTACAGTAAAAGAAGAAGTCTCACTAGTGAAAACGCTGAGTCGCTTCTTTCCCAGAGGTCAGCGTGGCGCATGGAAGACACAACGGTAGCGCTGGTGGGGCGCTTAGATTTATGCCCAGTGCCCACGCATATGGCAAAGAAAGAGCAAGAGGGACCGAAAGGGACAAAGGGAGAGAGAGAGAGAGAGAGGGAGAGGTAGAAGGGAAGAGGAGGCGAGCGGCGTAGTGCGGAGTGAAGTCGTCATCGCGAAAGTCACAATTTCAAAAGGATAGTGAAGGATAAAAAAAAAAAATCTTACAAGCAAATCAAGAAGTCATGAGTTAAAAAAAAACAAAGCAAGATGACCATCGTTCTAATGGATCATAGAGAGAGAGCAGAGAGAAGAGAGTGGTGGTGTGTGTGTGTGTGTGTGTGTGTGTGTGTGTGTGTGTGTGGGAGTGGGGGGGGTAGAACGAGGCCACTTTCCCATATTGACTGCAGTGCCATGTGACTGCTGTGATCATTAATGTGTCCTGATGCCAACGGGTATCCTGATGACCCACATCTCAGCGGTCCACTCTCACTCTCTGGCCGCCACCCAAAACAGACCTCTCTCTCTCTCTCTCTCTCTCTCTCTCCCTCTCTCTCTCTCTCCCCACACTCTGAGCACTTTCTGAAGCACGTTCTCCACCCCTCTCCTTTACACTCTCTCCATCATCATACTGCGCACATTCTCTCTCTCTCTAACGTCTCGCACACACATACACGCGCATACACACACTCATTCCATCAGCTTCTATCTCTCTTCTTCTTCCCCTCTCTCTCTTTACCGGCTCACACTGCATATTCTCTACCACTGCCCCTCTCTCTCTCTGTCAGCCTGCTCTCTTGCGCATATCGTCGCTGTCGAGTGAAAACCTTGTACCTCCAATTTTGGTGATTTCCGTGTTGTAACTTCATCTGAGGGATTCCATGCTCCTCTATGGGTTGAGAGAAATCTACAGCCCCCGGGTTTATGAAACCTTTTCAAAAGTGAATTAAAATAAACTCAAAATGCGTGGTCGGCGAGCTGAAAACGTGGCTGTTTTTTCTTCGTTCCTGAAAAGTTGACATTTTGGAGAAGATGCGTGGTTTTCACCCGACAACAGCGACATTCTCCACCACGCTCTCTCTGTTCCTCTGCAGCTAACCTGTCATCTACTGTGTGTCTCTCTAACGCTTCTCTCCTCTTGAGTATACGTTCGCCTCGCTCTTTTGCTATCTTCCCCTCTATCATTCCCCCCCGCCCCCTCCTTTCATTTTCCTATTCATTCATGCTCATGGGTATGCAAAGCGCTCTGTCTCTTCCCTCTCCTTCCCAATTTAGTTTTAAACAAGATCCGGCACCGTTGACCTAGCTGCTTTATCATCTTGTTGCCTCTCTGATGCAATCTCGCTCTTCATCCGTGACCCCCAGTTGGTATTCCTTGCCTTTTTTTCATTCACTCTTTCTATTTGGAGCACCCTAGTTGGTTTGATGGTGTGCTGAGTTCAGACGAACAGTTTTTGGAGTTTTCACTGACCCAATAAAGCAGCTTTGAAATTCAAAATTCCTTCTCCCCATCTCGTTTTCTCCATCTTCCTCCCTTCCTAACCCCCTATCATTCTCTCCCACTCTTTGCCTGATCTAATGCAATTCCAAATTCTGCCAGCGTCCCAGTTGCTACCTTGGGCATGTACTCTGCACCTATTACTCCCCGAGTCTATCTCTCCCTTGCACTCTCATATAAAATGCATATACCTACACAAAATAAGCGGTCCCTCAAGCAAACTGACAGGCGCCCACCAACACACAAACCTACTCATGTCGCAAAACTCTTCGAGTTAACAAATTCTGACACGTACGCAAACACATACACACACACACACACATAGAGCTGTGTATGGAACCTTTGGCTGTTCAAATGTTATGGGGGGGGCACACTCTGCTGCAGCAGAGGAGTTAATTACCCCATGTGATCAATAATTCATTAGGCTGTCAGTTTGTGTGTCTGCGTGTGTGTCTCAGTGTGTGTGCCTGCATGTTTTGCGTGCACGTAAGCATGAACACCAAACTCTCCCAGTAAGCATTTTCTTTCCCTGGGAACGGCAGATTAAGAGGATTGACTCCGTAATGGATTAACCTCTGGAGTGTGTGTGCATGTGTGTGTGTGTGTGTGTGTGTGTGTGTGTTCGTGTGTTGAGCAGGATCAGAGAGCCCATGTATGAATTGATTAGCCTAAGAAGCTCCTTTCCTTCCCTTTTAATGACCACATCAGCACTTTTTCACCGCAGGGAGGATAAATGTAGAGCTGTCCGTCAAGGAAATGAGACACCACCCCTTTAAGAAGGGTTAGCTGTCATTCAAACGTCACTCTCGGGAGCACTCCCCATGGACTAGGGAGACCCTGCTGTGTCAGTGCGTCTGTGATGATACATGGTGCCTGTGCCTGTGTGTGTGTGTGTGTGAGCGCGTGGGTAGGGGTGAGTGACCGTGTCTACGCATGCAGTATTTATTTGTCAGCAGGACTTCTGCTTTTAACTGCAGCTTCCTGAGTAAAGACCAAAGCCTCTGCAGCCACTGCGCAGCCATTATCTAAGCATTTGATATTGTCTATGGAATAAAATATATTTTAAAAGATAAAGGGGGAGAAGGGAAAGTGAAAACCCAAATGACCAATTACTCAGTTGGAGGCAACCAATCTGCCCACTCCCTCTGTGTCCTTACCCCAATAGAACACCCCAGGGGTTTATACATACCCCACACACACACCCACGCACACATACAAAAACCAAAAAAAAAACACACATGCATGTACACAAACACACATACTCACAGATTGTTCAACTGCAGTAGGGGGTTGACTCATGTGCCCAGCAGTAAACCTTGCTAAATAGGGGGCTGATGTTTGACACGGAGCACACACACACTCTGACAGCAGGGTACCGTCACACTGCTCACAGGCTTAGGATTCTGACACAGACACACAAGTGTGCATGCGTGCGCACACACTGACAGCTATTTTGCAGAGATAAAGTGGTGTTTAGACATCAGCAACGGGGTGTGCAGTACAGTATGTCAGCAGAAGTGTGAATAAGAAGAGATGAAGCTGGGAGGAGGAGACAGAGATCAGGAGCCAGGAAGCGGACAAAGAGGGAGAGCGCGAGCGAGAGAGAGAGCGAGCGAGAGAGCTGAGTGAGAGTTTTAAGCTTTAGACTTACAAAGGGAGGCAGTGAGATAAATAAAGAGAGAAGAAAGTCAAACCGAAATTGAGGAAAGCGGACCCAAAGAGACTCCGCCGTCCCAGTCCCCGTCCCGCCAGTGCTCCTACCTGTTTGCTGTACTTGTTCCCAGTCTGGCAGCCATACTCTGAGCACTGGTCAGATCCCAGAGACATGGCGTCTGCGTTGCCGCTGCCCCCGCTACTGCTGCTGCTGGAGCCCGCACTCCCCACACAGCCCCCGCTGCCCACAAAGGTGTTGGAGGGGGGCAGCTCCTGGACCGCTTGGTGCTTCTTGCCCTCTGCTGGGGGGGAGTGAGGCTGAAGATGCACTGCCGGGAGAGGTGAGCTGGATTTGTAGTGCCTGGCCAGATCTGGGCTCGACTGGTGCCTCCTGCCGCCGCCCATCCGCGGGCTGCCTGGGTCGCCGTCCATGGCGCAGTAGCGGGCTGCCAGGCGCTCGCTGGCGCTGCTCACGTCCTCCTCGTCGTCGTCGTTGGCGTGGCGCCGCAGCCCGTTCACCGTGACGATGCCGCTGTAGAGCGACCTGTCCGACTTCCCTCCTCCCACTGCCACGGCGCCGCCACTTCCGTTGCGCTTGTCCCTGCGAGGCTTCCGTCCCCGGTCCGATCCCCCGCCGCGGCCGGCCTGCGGCTGAGCCCCTTGGGGACTGAAGAAGTCTTCCTCTGGTTCCTTCTTACCGGCTTCGTAGCCATTCTTGCCCTGAGCGCCGCACTGCCGCGCTGTGACCACTAGGAGAATAACCAGGATCACGGCTGCTGCTCCCGCTAGGACGCCGATAGCCACACTGAGCCGCTGTTTCCCTAAGGCTCGCTCGCTGTCTGGGTCCCCTGCAATGTCCAGGGACAGGGGAGCCATCAGGCTACGAGCCACCTGGGGTGTGAGAGAGAGCAAAAGAGAGAGAGAGAGAGAGAGGGAGTGAGAGAGAGACAGAGGAAATAGATGCAGGATAAAACAGACCGAGGAAAGGAACAAAGAGAGAGAGAAACTGTCAATGACAAGAAGTCTAAAATAGCTACTGTAAAACATGACACAGTGGGTGTGATCCACAGAGACATCAAGCAGCATTCTAAGCTTAGTTATCACTGTTTTAAAGGAGGCACCACTCCATGATTCCCAGACACATAGTGTAAAATTGATCTTTCCCAGTCGCAGCACGTGCCTCTATCTCTCAACTTGTGATCTCACCGCATCCATTAACGATCTTTTTAATCAAATGTTTGGATATGGAAAGACAATTAGCATTGGTAGAGGAAACGTCTAGGGTTATGTTGTATAAAGCTGATGCAAAGAAAAAAAAAGGAAACATGCGATGAAAGATAAGAGGAAGGTCACAAGAGAAAATAAGGAGAAACAGTAAATAAATGTGCAAATTAAGGAAAAGAGATAGACAATGACTGCATCCCCAGTAAACAAACACAGCCACTGTCTCATCAATGAACAATATCCCTATTGTAAATGATAGCGTAGGTGTGGATTTGCAAAAGGACTTGCAATCACCATTCTTTTACTGCACTCAGAATTGGATGGTCGAATCGTAGGCTACTACAAAGTTTGAGAGGAATTTTCTTTTTCTCTCCTAACGGTTTGTACATTGTTCTGAGAAGCACACCATATTTTGTGGCAATGCTAATGCATTTTGATCAATTGATCTTAGACATTAACACTAGACATTATGTATTTGGGTCCAGGATAGTGGACAAATAACAAATAACAATAAAAAGATTCTCCATTATGAAAGGGGTCAAACACATATACAGGGAGAAGTGCGCACACACACACACACACACACACACACACACACACACACACACACTAAGCTCTGAGCTAGCGCTACACTAATAAAAGGATCATTATAAGAAAGTGGGTTATGTTGAAGCACAAACACAGCCATTACTGGTTATGGAGCCCCGCTCAGCAGGAGACAATGAGGCTGTGGCGTTCTGGTCTGGAGAGCCCTGCTGGTAATATGGGACAGGACCATGCATCAGAATATAGCTAATCAATACATAGCATGGGAACTATGTTGGGAGAATCATTATGTGTAGCCACACACATACACACACACACACATGAACAGGCATGCAAGTGCACTGTGACTGCAAGCTGTCCGTTAGTCAAACAGCTCATTCTGCAGGCCTGACACCTTGTCTCACAGCCCATAAAACAATTCTTTTGGCCTGTCAAGGCTGGGAATTGTATACTCATATAATCTCTGCTGCCTTATGAATGATATAGGCAATAAGGCTGGGGGGGGAGAGAATGGGAGAGAGAGGGAGAGAGAGAGAGAGAGAGAGAGAAGTTATATTTGAACCCCCTATGGTTTTTAATAACTAAACAAAATAACTATGACCTGCACTATTTGCAATACTGTGCAGAGTGTCGCTCACGCATCTGCACTGTACAACTTTGCTTATTGCATTATCCAAGGCACATTAGGCGTACTCATATACAGACACATTATTCACTCTCACTTATCGTTCCCCCCAAGCTAAGACTGGGACTGTGTTATATTTCATTGTTTCATCACCATCTATCTGTGGGTTAAGTTTCATTGTTTTAGAGAGCGTTGTGTTGGTTCTCTTCCATTATTCTCCTTCCACTGCATAGGGCCTCTCAGCCAGGCTCTGCTCTCCTCTGCCCCATTGTTCTGCTTTTGCCTGCAGTATCCCATCCCATTCTCATTCTGCCGGGCATCTCTCTGGCTTAGCGCATCCCTCCACTGTCTGTGGTATTGTGTGCGCACAAGAGAGAGAAAAGAGCTATGCACTGCCATATGTATACATGGCAGTGAATCAGCCAAGTGTGTGTGTGTGTGTTTGTGTGTGTGTGTGTGTGTGTGTGTGTGTGTGTGTGTGTGTGTGCACGCGAGAGGAAGAATAGAAAGTGTAAGTCGGAATCTAGTGTGTGCCTGCGTGTTTGTGTGTGCGCATGCGAGAAGAGGAGATTTTGAGTGCAAGCTATGTATAGTAGTGCATTGGCCAAGCGCATGCGTGTGTGTGTGTGTGTGTGTATGTGTGTGCGCGAGTGCACAGGCTGGTTAAGTGTTCAACAGGATAGCGCAGCAGCCACCTCTACCACTGCGTTCGAGTGCATCCCTCTGACGCATCCCCAACTCCCAGTGGAATCTTCCACTCTGCTGCATGAGCTTTGTTCCGGCTGGGCTTAACACCACCATCTATCTGTTCCACTCTCCAAGGATTCTGCTATCTGCATGTCACTGCAGATACCGATCCTGTGACCAAGACAAGGAGCTTTTCCCCTGACCATACTATTGACCCGAGCTTAGAAAGTGCCGGGTCTTAGTTGCAGTTCAATGCGTTTAAAGCACAGTGCAACAACAGGAGGCTGCTGCAGTTTGGTGCCGGATTGTTATCTAAACTGTCTCAAATTAATTGTATTTATACAAAAACATAAAAAGGCCTATTGTTCTGGGAAAAACAAACAAAAACTCTTGGTCTGAGATGAAATACATGCTGTAAGATTGTGAAAATATTATCATTGAAGGGCACTCGTCAGACTAACAGTACCCAGTTGAAAGGCAGTAGTAGTATCTTCCCTGTACTTCTGATCTACAAAGCTCCTTAAAATTTTCCAAATGGCAACCATGTCCAAAATCCAACAAAAAAATCCTCTTGCTCAAACTCTGCAGCATCATATTCTAGCTAATTAACCAACATGTGGTTCACCCAGTACTGTTGGAAAGAAAAGACTGGAGTGATTTTCTGCCGCGGTGCTGCAGCACTAGCAGCCGTTTTCATTCCCTAATTACATCTGGCATCCATCCACCACTCAGTTTGACTTCATTATGAGATGGAGGTATTCTCTCTTCAATGACTTCTACTCAATTACTACTCCAAGTTCCTCCCTACAATCAAACTAAACTACGCATTTTGTAATCTAAAGGAGCTTTTATACCGGCTTGGACATATTACACCCTATTGTTCCATTGAATGGCCCAAGTCATTTAGACACATTGCAGTTAATTCCACCTGTCAGCGCCATTGTTCCATTGCTTACCAGGTGTTCTGTTCTAAGCTTCACCCCCTTGATTGTTCAATTTGTACTTTTCAGTCTACTCTAATGTTGTGGCATTGTTTCATGGTTGTGTTAGAGGAAAGTGCCATGAAACCCCAAATTTGTTGGCGAGCGAAATGCCTCTAATTGAGGTGACTCAAAACTCTCATGCTGCTGCTGTTTTTTTTTTTTTACAGAGTAAAATGTGCAATGAAACTCTCCTTCTTGGGAATCATTGGACAAATAAATGACACATCAAGGTACTCAACCTAAAGTGTTTTTAGAGATGGCACGATATTTTAATACCACCAAACTCTGCGCTTTGGTGCTTCGACACATCTTATCTGTCTGACTGTTTTCCTTCTCAAGCGCCTACAAACTATATGGTGTTACACTGTTTACATCTAGTTATATTTCCTGACCTGTTGGTTGTAGACCCTTTCCCCTAGGAAAATGTTACAATGTGTGCCAGGCCATGTTCCAAATCAGGGTTAAACCCAAAAACTATTAGTCAAACACTCTGCACCACAAGGCCACTGAGCTGATTTTAAGTTATTTGTCAGCACAAGCAAGTTTGTACACAGGAGCAAAGAAATGTGTGGTAATTATCAGATGTCAGCATTTACAGCTTATTTGAGTTTTCTTTTTATAGCATAATGAGAAGTTAATTTGATTAGTGCAATGAAGATAGAAAATAAAGAAAACTGAGCCCATGCTGCCCATGCTCATTGCTGATTTCCCAGTAATGTTTACTAGCCTAGTCAGTTACCACTGCACCTCACTCTGGATCTTTCAAGCCATATCCTATCTTGCTGTTTAGTCCTTAGTTCCAAAAGACCATGTAGATTACTAAATCATATCTAATGTATCAGCATGCGTATACTTCACTCTCCCCTCATTCCCCCTGTAAACACTAACTCTCAGTTTGGTTTAACTGCTTTTCTTGGTTTCATAACACAAGCATGGTGGTTTTTAGACACTTTCTTCTACAAGTCTGACCACTTCTATCATGCGCAGATTGTGCTGTGGCATACTGCATACCCCTAAACCCCAACACTGTTCAGGTCTATAGTAAAGACGCACTGGTGGAGAACAACTCTCTTCTATTCAAATGAACATGATTCAACCTACTCAGTAATCCGGGACCAAATCTGGGGCAGGCCCATTTCTCTCTCTATCTCCCTCTCTCTCTCTCTCTATCTCTCTCTCAAACATACACACACACTCACGCATACACACCTAATACTCTCAGCTCAGAGTTCAACGTACCATAAAAAATAAACACTTCAGTAATAAGAGTCTTTTTTTACCACACAGTTATTATATGAATGCATGCTGGACAAAGAAAACACTCCAGTTGGATCCAAACTACAAAGAAGCTGGCATCGCCAATAGCTTTCAAAAGAGAAATGGGGTTCTTTATCTGGGACAAATATAGACACAATTATTTCCTCAAAAATGGGCAGAAAATTGCAACACCCCACGGACTATAGAAATGGTGCAGTTATCTATCTCATTCTATTGAGAAAATAATCTCCTTACCAGTTTAGTTCAAACAGCTATAATCAGTTGTCATTACCGGCATCCTCCATGTGTTATCACTGTGGCCATTATTTAAATGGAATGAAGGACACTATCATCACTATCATTATTAGTTATCATTACCAACTATGTGGCAAAATAGAGGCCTAAGGCCACACACTAAAATGGAACAATGAATTTAATTTAGATTTACCTCTCTCTACTAAAGACATTTTCTCATTCCAGTTAATCCATGCATTTTGATCTATTATACTTGCTGCTGATAAGATCAGTGTGTAAACAATTATCATAATATGTATGATTACCTGTGCATCCACCAGTGTCGCGTTGGCCAAGCTCTCGTTGATGAAGACATGAACCAGGGCAGTGGCGCAGAGCGAGGGGACCCCACTGTCATTAACCCGCACCACCAGGCGATGTAACCCTCTGTGGCGCCTCTCCAGAGGTTCTGCCAGGGTGATCACCCCGTTGGTGTGGCCAATCTCAAACAGTCTGAAGGGGTTTCCCCCCACTAGGGCGTAGCGGAGGTCCGCGTTGGGGCCGGTGTCCGAGTCTGTGGCCGTGACAGTCCTGACGATGGTCCGGGCGCTGCTGGCCGGTGGAAGGAGGGTGTAGGACTCGTTGGCGGGAGAGGTGATTGAGGGGGCATTGTCATTTTCATCTGTCACAAAGAGTGAGACGGTGGCGGTGGCAGTTTTGCGGGGCTCCCCTCCATCCACAGCCCGGACACGGAAGGTATAGGCAGAAAGCTTTTCACGGTCGAACGATGCAGAGGAGAAGATGGTTCCCGTGTTGTTTTCAATGGAAAATACCTCCTCACGTTCTTTCTCTCCATCTTCCCCCTCGCTCTTCTCTCCCCCTCCACCTCCTCCTGTCTTCTTCTCTTCATCTCCATCCATCTCTACAAACAGGCTAAGTTCCGCATTCTCACCTTCATCAGCATCGGTCACGGTGACCATGCCAACTGGGCTGTTGGCAAGGAGGTTCTCTTTGACATAGAATGTGAAGATTTCCTGAACAAACTTTGGCGCATTGTCATTGCGGTCAGTCACCTGAACAACGACGGTCGCTGAGCCCTGCAGAGAGGGGGTGCCCTTGTCCTTGGCGATAACCCGGAGCTCATACCTTTCCCGCTGCTCACGGTCCAGAACCCCGGTCGCGCGGATATCTCCATTATCTGCGTCTATATAAAACGGCCCATTGACAGAAGGATCCAGGGTGTACGCAATCTCTGCATTCTTGCCACTGTCTGCGTCTGTGGCTACCACGGTGACCACCCTTTCACCAGGTGAGTTGTTCTCAGCGAAGTGGACCTCCACAACGCTCTGGGCGAAGGTTGGGGCGTGGTCATTGATATCCACCACTCGCACCATCAGCGAGCTGTTGCTGGACAAACTGGGGCTTCCAGAATCTACTGCCACGATGGTAACACTGTACTCTTTGGTGGCCTCGTAGTCCAGCAGGGCTGAAGTATGTAAGAAGTATTTTTTCCTGTTCCTGCAAAGTTGGTTACAAAATACATTTCTTGTATGTAGTCGCTGTTGTCACACTGTGTATATCTTGTTTTGTGTTTTGGTACATTTAAAACTTTCAGAATTAATTTAAACTGTAAGATAATGGAGCATGGTTAGCTACCAGGAATATCCTACAGGGAGTCTTGCCCCCAAAGTGATAACCTAGCTGTCACATAAGCTGTCACAATTACATAGTAGCTAATATCTTAATATTGATACTGCAAATTACCTCACCACCCTCACTCACCCCCCACCATTCACCGTCAGGAAGTGTTTTTACTTTTCATTTAGAACATGGAGATTTCTTGCTGTTGGGAAAATGACTAAAAAAGTCTAAAAACCCTTGACTTTTATGATTAATTATATATTTTTTTACAACTTTTACCAATTGCATGAGATTCTCTATACATTTTTAGAGTGAATGTGTGTGGTACCACTTGAACTTCTTGAGCTGCTCTGAAATCTGCGTGCAACACCACTTGAGCCAATCTTCTCTGAAATCTTCTCAGTGGAAAAAATAAATTGTAAAAACACTTCCTGGAGCAGCGATAGTGGCGGGACCTCAGCCTGTAGTAACTGAATGCTTGAGTTGTAAAGATATTAGAAACACAATATGAACTCTCGATGAATGAAATATGTCTGGAAGATGTAGAGTGCTCAGTGCTGAATTTGGCCTACCTGTCGAAGGCTTCATCTGCAGGTAGGGGAGGGAGTGCTGTTTCTCCAGCTGGCTTCAACGTAAATGGGACATCTCCAACCACTGTGCACGTTACAGCCCCATTCTCTCCCTGGTCTCGGTCTGACACTTGCACCAGAGCTACTGGTGTGTCCACCAGAACATTCTCTGGTACTAAAGCTGCTCCGTCGCGAACAGGGATCCGTCCGATTTTTCGGATCTCTACAACGGGGACGTTGTCATTTTCATCTCGGACGGCCAAAACAACAGTGGTTCGATCTGTGCGGGGCGGCTGACCCCGGTCCCTGGCCGTTACTGTGAATCTGAGTTGAGCCACTTCTTCCCTATCGATCCTGTGGAGAACACTCAACCATCCAGACGCCTCATCCAACCGCAGGAGACGCCTGACAGATTCAGTGGCAGCTCCAAAGACGTACTCCACCTGCCCGTTGACTCCAACGTCGCGGTCTGATGCTCTGACCTGGAGGACGGGTGTTCCTGGAGGAGCGTTTTCCGCCATTTCTGCCTCGTACACGGGCCTCTCGAAGTGTGGGCTGTTGTCATTCACATCGGTGATGGAGACACGAAGCAGGGCTTGGGAGGAACGAGGTGGGCTCCCTCCATCTCGGACCCGAAGGACGAGCTCATATGAGTCTCGTTGCTCACGATCCAACGGGCCCTTCACGATTAGCTGTGGTTGTTTTTCACCATCTGGTGTATCTGCTACTTGAAGTTCAAACACGCTGCTCCTGGCTCCTCCTCCATTATCCCCGGTTCTACTCCTCCGGTCTCCAAGACCTCCATCCACTCTGGTAATGGGGTTTCCCCCTGCTGTGCGTCTTGTTGAACTCGACCCGGCTCCGCCATCTTGGATGAGCTCATACCTGTCAATGCCATTACGCCCAAAGTCGCGGTCCGTTGCTGTGGGCAGCAGGTAAAGGGTTCCTATAGGCCGGTTCTCCTCAACTGAGAGCTGAAGCACCGGGGAGGGGAAAGATGGGGTGTTGTCATTGATGTCTGTTATGACCACGCGGCCTTCAAACAGGTCCACCCAGCTCTGCAGCGGCCCAATCACTGACACCTCAAAGTCCAGGAAACACTCGTTTTCATCAAATATCATCTGGCACTGAGGGAGCTTCTCTCGGTCGATCCGCCGTGGGCCTGTTGTCAGCTCTCCTGTCACATTGTCAATTTTGAAAAACTCAGAACCACTCTCCAGGGCGAATGTGACATCCCCAGTGCCCGTACCTGCCGTGAGGCCCAGGTCGGCGGCCACGTTGCCAATCTTGACGTCAGGTGGGCCCTCCTCCGCCACCCGGTACCGGAGAGCTGAGTCGGCACCCGGTAGCTGAGTCAGCAGCTGCAGCAGTACGACCACGAGGCAGAGAGCCTCCGCCGCGGAGGAGTGCACTGCACCAAGCCTCTGCATGGCTCCCTCTTCCGCTCCCTCTCTCCTTCCCGCACTGTCGGTCTTCTAGCCGCGGTGTTTCTATCCTCTATTGGCGTTTCGTTGTCTCCTTGTGTTCCTCGCAGCGTGAGTCTTTGATTTTGTCTTTCTTCTCTCCCTCTCTCCCTCCCGCTCTCTGCAGACTGCCGCCTGAGGTCCGGGGAAAAGCTTCTGCACTCACACTGTAGTTCACTTCAGCGGTGCAGTGTCGTTTCTTGTATTTCTCCCCCTTATCCTATATCATATAATAGTGTTTTTTCAACTTCTATAATAATAATTCCGCTGTCTGGCCGGGCTGTTCACGGCACAAACATATCAAAAATTCCATCCTGCGGAAAAAAGGGAAAACTAATTTATCCACCTCTGATTAATCCACTTCTCTCCCCGGCCCCCTCTTTTCTTTCTCGTACCGGAGAGGTATCCCGTTGTCACTCGAGGACCCTTATCACAATAATGCCATTTGTAATTTCTTTTTATTCCAGTCACATTTGGGGCACCGGGGTTTTCTCGCGTTTTTCACAGTTAGAAACTGCAATGCAGCACTACACAAAAGAAAAAAAAAACTGTCCGGTTCTCCGGACGCCAAGGAAAATTAACTCACATCCCCAAAGAGGAATAAAAATCAGATAAAAGCCAAAAGTCTTAGGGATGCTGCCACTTCATCTCGCCTTTTCTTACCTTCAGTCAGAGCCAGCTGCGTTTTCCTCTTTTTCCCGCAGTGGAGCAACGTGCCAAAGCGTCGGATTCCTTCACGCAAGTTATGAGGAGACTAGAGTGTTTTTCTGAGCGAGTTTCTCAGAATATTTTTTCAGAATAAAGCAATAAACCGAAGATCAGATTCTAGCAAAGAAGGCTAAAAAGAGATCCCGACATCAGCATCAATTAAGCGTTAATTCCGTGGGTGCCCGTGCTGGGGATGGATGTCTCGGTAATGGACCGAGTGTAGATGCGTCTTTTTCCAAGAGTCCCGCATTCTCTCTCTCTCCTCCACATGCGCCTCCTCCTCCTCCTCCTCCTCTGGCTTTTTTTTCCTCTCACCTGCACTGCTTGGGACTGCTGCTGCTGCTGGTCTCCAATGATGCTGCAGTCTCTCTCTCTCTCTCTCTCTCTCTCTCTCTCTCTCTCTCTCTCTCTCTCTCTCTCTCTCTCTCTGTTCACTGCAACATTTTCCCCGGCCGCGTAACTCGATCGCTGAGCTGTAACGGGAGAGGCAGCAGAGGCGGTGTTGGGTCGCCGTGTGTGTGTGTGTCGGTTACCGGGGACAGACCTCACCCCCCTCCCCTGTCATATAGGAAGATTAAATGGCTTGGTGTCCCGGCTACTGACAGCTCCTGGTGGGAAAATATCTTTATTCACATTCACATAGAAAGGAGAGGGAAAGAGAGAGAGAGAGGGGAGGAGGGCGATCTGGCTTTAATACAAATAGGCCCAATACTCAGTTATATTTCTGCCGTTTCAGCAGTTTCACTGGGGCAAGTATGGAAGGCTTAATTTAGTCTTTTCTGAAAGAGATAGAAATTGTCAATTGCTCTCACACTGTGTCTACCCTAATAAAAAAATCACTGTAATATTCCTAAAAGGTTCCTAGCGACTTTTAGTGTGTCTGTGGTTTTCAATAGTAGGCTAATAACACCACTAATACTATCACCACTACCACTACAACCACTGCAATTACTATTAGCCTATAGCTTCTTCCACTATACTGCTACTAGTAGTACCACCACCACCACTGCTACTTCCACAACTGATTTTAATGCAGCTATAGGCCCAACACTTACTCATATTTCTGCTGCTTCAGCAATTTTACTGGGGCAAGGGAGATAGAAATTGTCAAATGCTCTCACACTTTGGCCATATTGGCCCACTTATACTATGGCATCTTGAAGATTAGATTCTGTATTTAGCTGTGACACAGCAAACAGCATCACGACAGCTACACAATAGGGCTATGGGGCTTCACTTTATAAATCGATGATGAAACCAATCTAGACCACATGGTCCCTAAACAACCTCTTGTGCTTGGATCAGTACTACTACTACTACTACTACTACTACTACTACTAATGCTACTATTAGCCTACTATTACTATAGGCCTACTACTGCTGCTATCACTACTGCTACTACTACTTCTACTAGGTACTACTATACTAGGCCTACTGCTATCATTACTTATACTATTACTACTACTACTACTACTGCTAATACTACTGCTTCTACTACTCCTACTGCTGTCACTATACATCTACTACTAGCCTACTAGGTCTACTACTGCTACTCCTACTACTGCTATACGATTACTGCTAGTACTACTGCTGCTTCTGGGCCTACTACTATTTGTACTACTAGGATATCCCACTGATGACTACTAATGGACAATATGCTTATTCACATAGGCTACACATGCTAAAAAAGGGGTGTGTGTGTGTGTGTGTGTGTGTGTGTGTGTGTGTGTGTGTGTGTGTGTGGGGGGGGGCTTTAATACAAGTAGGCTCAATACTCATATTTCTGCTGCTTCAGCAATTTTACTGGGGCAAAAATGGAGGGCTTAATTTCGTTTTTTTCTAGAGATATAGATAGAAATTGTCAATCGCTCTCACACTTTGCCTACCTTAAAAATAAATGACTATAATATTCATATAATGCTCCTATCAGATTTAGGCTATAGTTTGTCTGTGGTTCTCAATATTATTCACACCGCTACTAGGCTAATGCTAGCCTACTACTACTGTACATCCACTAATTCTACTACTACTAAAAGCACAACTACTACCGCTACTTATACTACTATTACTACCACTACTAGTACTCCTACTCCTACTGCTATAGCCTACTAATTATACTAGCCTACTACCACTGCTGCTACTGCTACTACTACCTACTACTACCCAGTCTACTACTAACCTACTACTAATTACTAATAAGAAGAAAAGTAATAAGAAAACAATAACAGTAACAACAAGAACAACAGCACCATGACAACAACAAGAACAGCACCAACAAGAACAACAGCACCAACAACAATGACAACAACAGCAACACCAACAACAGCACCACCACCACCAATAACAACAACAACAATAGGTTAATAACAGTCATAATAACAATAACAATAATAATAATAATGATAATAATACCAAATTGGCTACTTTGTCTTATATGCTAACCCACTGTAAACCTTTTAGACCATGGATGAGGTTAGGCTATACTAGGTTTTTCACTGCAGGATTTTCTTATATTTTATTCATTTATTTTATTTATTTGCTAGTTCCCTTTGGAATACTTAAAAAAACCTCTTTGTCTGACCGGCACACACACACACACACACACACACACACACCTACACACACACACACACACACACACACACACACACTACAGTCTGATGTCTCTCGGCGCACCGACCTGCTCGGTGAGGAGCGCAATGCAGCATCGCTCTGCCGCTACTGAACACTACCGGGGCTTCCAGCCTGCTCCTATACTACAGTCTACAGAAGCGCTGTTAACCCCCTCTGCATTTCTAACCACGCCGGTCGGGCCGATTTAGGCTATTTTCCCCCGACCGACCGGCCGACCGACCAACCGGATAAGTGGGCTGCCTGGCCTGGCTGGAGAGCGGGAGTTTCCCCAGTTTCCCACCGTCATTATGTGGAGTGGGGGAAGAAGACAGGCTGTTTGTGAGCAGTCACGGGCTGGTAAAGGGAGAATAACCGACAGATTGGTAGACAGCAGAGAGGTCACACGATAGCAAACCTATACAGTCTTTCTCTCTCTTTCTCTGTCTCTTTATATCTCTCCCACACATCTCTCGTTCTCTTTGGCTCACTATTTCTCTCTCTCTCTCTCTCTCTCTCTCTCTCTCTCTCTCTCCTTCTTACTTTCTTTCTCCATCTCGTCCTCTCCCTTGCCTCTCTCTGCTGCATCAGTGTGTGTGTGTGTGTGTGTGTGTGTGTGTGTGTGTGTGTGTGTGTATGTATGTGTGTTTGTGTGTGCGCTTAGCATTCCGGAGGCATCGGCACGCGCCCGCTCCCAGCGCACCCGCGCCCTCTGTTGTTCGACCCACGCGCGCTTTGATTTCCCTCGAAATCAATCGCGGAACTCGCGTCGTGTGGTGCGCGCGCGTTTGCATGAGCATGGATGTGAGTTAGAGAAAGAGAGGGAGAAGGAGGGAGGGAGAGAGAGAGAGAGAGAGAGAGAGAGAGAGTTGTCCGGGTGGGGTCAGTTAAGGAAATTAAAGTCAAATTTGAAATAATGAAAAAAAAAAAAATCAAATATTGAAAATCTATTGGCCTGAGAATGCTGTCATATCCAACCCATTAAGATATAATTGAGCATGAATCCTCTTTCATCCGCAAATGAACTGCAGTTTCAATTTGCATTTTGAATGAAAAGTGAACTGTGTTGTGTGTGTGTGTGTGTGTGTGTGTGTGTGTGTGGGGGGGGGGTGTTCTAGGTAAAGGCAGGGTGTGCTTTTTTTGAGAATAACCAGGAAAAATAACTAGGATAATGGTTCATTATAGCCTAAAGGCCCGCTCAGCTGTTTGAGCCAACACAAAAGAGGGGATCACAGCTTTATGGGATACAAGGGGCAACGGTGGAGAAAATGAAGTCATTCTTGACATACATGATAACACTTGGCAAAGGCAATTAATATTCAAGCAAACTATAGGAGATCAGCTTTTCCAGATATCCTGAAGACATTCTGTAAGAGAAATGATTACGCTGTTAATAAGCCTGGGGTCCCCAGTTCTACACAAGGGGATGGGTTTATGGCATATTTTAGATTATGCATTTATGGATATGTAATTGTATGGCATGCAGCACCCATCCTCCTCATTAATGAAGTTCTACTGCAGTTTCTTCTTAACTTGTTGAGAGTAATTGATGTTGACAGACTCTGTGTCCTATACAGATATAATACAGCAAAGGAAGAACACAAACACCGCTTCCCCTAGCTGACAGTTATGCACCCAGGCAGGTAAGAATCCATCCATCCATCCATCTATTCATCCATCCATCCATTTGGTAGCTCCAAATTCAGGTCAGGGTTGCGGTGGCAGGGCAAGCAGAATGGCCCAGACGTCCTTTTCCAGAGCAACTTCCTCCAACTCTGGAGAGAAATTCCCCATTCAAACCCACAATAGACATTCCACATTCATCAAAGCTAAATGCAGTAATTTTGTCGTGACCAGTGACCTCATCACTGCAGCTATGTTGGAAACAGCTAACTTGTTTGATGCGGCTTTTGGGAACGGGCACCAAGTTAATTTGATTGGTCTATATGCGGCTGCATTATGTCGTTTTCTGGCCGGTGGCATTTCTTTTGGAGAATAGAATTCATAGTATTCCCATGATGACACATGCATTTCCTACCGATATGGTGCCTTACAATATAGACAGTTCATTGGCTGTGGCTGTCGTTTGATTATAATCACCTGTTAATTTATTACAGTCACCTGTTATTTTCCTACTAAGATGGCCGTGTGATGATGTAACAGAATACTATGAATAGTATAAACCAGAAACGATCCGCACAGTTCGCTGAACAAAACTATAGCCATGGACATTGTCAATGCTTATGAGGAGGTTCCCTTGGGTGTTTACCTCTGGCACCAGCGGGGCGGAAGCTCCCAGGCCAGCTGGGAGATGTAGTCCCTCCAGCGGGTCTTGGCGTGTCTGCCCCAGGGTCTCCTCCCTGTCGGCCGCACCTGGTGCGCAGGTTAGGTAACTGATTGATTTTCAAGTGAGTTGACTGCACACTAATGCAAACCCAGACACACAGACACAGACACACACAATGTGTTTGGGCCTTAATTAAAAGCGAGAAGTGTTTGGTTGCACCTCTGCATAACACTAAGAATTTGTCTGACTCACACAATGACAGCAGTGCAAGAACAATAATCAAAATTGTCAGTGTATGTGTGAAAGATATGAAACTGAGCTGGGTGGAATTAACAGCACCCAGTCACACAAACAGCCTCCCCACCCCGTTTGAACACAAACACACATATGTGTGTATCGGGGGGGTAGGTGATAACTACACAATGCTTCATGCAAACACACTCTTAGCAGACTTGATCCTCAAGTGCGAGTGTTAACGCTTTATACATAATGGGCCGGGAAAAAGACTGTCATGCTGCACAAGACGAATCTCAGAGGTGGCGTGAACTGAGAGAGCGAATAGGTGCCTCCTCTCCTTTGTCACAGCCAGTCTCACCTCCACACACACACACACACACTGAATCACAATGCAGTCAGCGGAGACTCTTTTTCAGCTGAGTTATTTTGAGTCCTAGTAGTCGGCTCATATGTATACAGAGCAAACCCAGATCTCAAATATGGATCCACAACATACATAATTGCATATATGATATTCTTGTTTCCTTTTGCTCTCTCTCTCTCTCTCTCTCTCTCTGGCTGAGTCACACATACACACACAAGTATGCGCGCGCACACACACACACACACACACACACATGCGCGCTAACACACACACACATTCCCCCTCTTATTACCACTCCTTGCTCCCGACCTGTCAGGTCTGGAATGAAGGTATGAGAACGGAGAGGTCTTGACAGAGCAGCGAGTATACACAATGCACACACACAGACACACACACACACACACACACACACACACACACAAACACACACTCACATAAACACGCACCCTCAGTCAGTTACTTGCTTTATTTCCTAGTGATCCTTCATCTCTCTGTATCCCTCTCCAAGGCTTCTCTCCTAACCCTCTCTTCTGCTGTCTATAAAGATGTCTCCCTTTTTTTTTTTCATCCCTTCACTGACATGACAAAGAGAGAGGCTTCACACATCTCCCTCACTCTCTCTTCTCCTCTCACTCTCACGTATACATCACGGCTCTCATTTCTCTTTGAAAGGAATGACGCTTCCCCAATCCACAGCAGTCCCCATTTGGTTTTGTGAATGCATCGCAATTCAGCCGGCTTTACTGCAGCGGAAAGGAAAAGAGGCGTCCTTGATGCACAGCAAAATCGTTAAAAAATGTTATTTTAACCCTGAGCGTGTAAAAATCAACATTGTGCCAGTGCTTGTACAAGTTCACACCATCAGAGTTAATTCAGCACTATTAGATAGTTTTGAACAGCTGCCCTAAAGCCATATCAGCTCAAACAACACAACAAGGAACAAACAACACTCCAATCAACACTTGACAGCTCCAGATAACTGTCACTGAAAATGTCACACTGGGAAATTTGTTAGACTTTGGAGCATGGTCTAACTAATACTATCTAATACTAACTTTTCTATTTTTCTTTCTCTCTCAACTCTTTCTCCCTCTACCTTCATCAGTTAAAGAATATTTCCTAAAGAGCTTCTGACAATTCTCTCTCTCTCTCTCTCTCTCTCTCTCTCTCTCACACACACACACACACACATGCACACACAAAACACACGGCGCGTCTCTCACACCTGCCAATCGCAGTCTGATTCAGGCCGTGGAAGCCTTCGTCTTTAAGTCTCAACTCCAGCGTTGAATAGCTCTCCCAGCAGCGCCCCTGAAACGTCATCAGCTTTGGAAATGCTGACAGACTGAAAAAGCAGCTGAGTCATTCTTAATGAAGATCAGGAAGCTTTTCCTCCTTTCCCCCCTTTCCCTCCATCATCAGAATAACAAGCATGCTGGCACAGACAGCATAGGCTTACCCCACTGGAAATTTACTGCTACAGCACTAGCTGTCAAAAAGTTACAGACCGTCGGCAAATAAAAGCCGGGACCAGAACAAATTCTTACTTTCTGCACTTCCCCTTTATTTGCCATAACAGGTTTTCCCCTCTACGGATGTCGATGGCTGATTTGCATTGTTCAAAAACATCACTAAAATGTTGTTCCGAGTCAAAACATGCCGGATGACCGCAGAGTGACCGCTAAAGTAATGCCAGCTAAAGTAATGCCAGCAGGAAAACAGGATAGAAAAAGACTCCCAGCTATCAAAGTATCAGCACGCTCTAAATCTTTTTGTTGCAGGTTTCCTTTGTA